>NC_089808.1:3283838-3331338 GCF_029633855.1 Hoplias malabaricus
CACAGACGACCACATGCTCTCTCCAGAGATGTGGAGCGCACACACACAGTCGTTCTGCCATGCAGCGAGGCGCTGGTGCGCATGCCTGTTCCCTCAGTAGAGAAGCCTGACCCAGTTTGGTTGGATGTTCTTGCTCTGTGACCCACATCCCCTTGCTGTGGCCCTCCGCTTTGCCGACGTTATGAAAGTGCGTCTGCACCCAATAACCTTCGCCATTACCCAGGCCCTGCAGAGATATCCCAGGATGCTGTGCTCCGCTGAAAATGGTTACAGGGTTATGGAGAACAGGGCACTGAGTCTCTTCCTGGTCATCTTTCTTGGCTTTAAGTGGGACTGTCCGATACGGGCGGGATGTTACTGCTACGTATTCCAATAACAATGAAATAGACTGTCGCAGCAGACCTCCTCTTTAAAATGTATGCTGTAGAAATAAAGCATTTTTCTTTCATGTGAAGTTACAATGTTGGATTTTTTAGGGTGGGTTTTCTCAGTGATATTGAGAATAAGTTAAAAAATCCCTGATGTGAAGTGGTTCATTAGGGACCTGCCTTAGAAAAGTAACAGAAAAGTATATTTGGATCTGTGATTGATCAGAGAAGTTCAGTGTTGGTTAGTGTTGGTCAGCGTTAGTCAGAGAAGGTCAGTGTTGTTCAGAGAAGGTCAGTGTTGGTCAGTGTTAGTCAGAGAAGGTCAGTGTTGGTCAGAGAAGGTCAGTGTTGGTCAGTATTAGTCAGTATTGGTCAAAGAAGGTCAGCATTGGTCCGAGAAGGTCAGTGTTGGTCAGTGTTAGTCAGAGAAGGTCAGTGTTGGTCAGAGAAGGTCAGTGTTGGTCAGTATTAGTCAGAGAAGGTCAGTGTTGGTCAGTGCTGGTCAGTATTGGTCAGAGAAGGTCAGCATTGGTCCGAGAAGGTCAGTGTTGGTCAGAGAAGGTCAGTGTTGGTCAATGTTGGTCAGCGTTGGTCAGCGTTAGTCAGAGAAGGTCAGTGTTGTTCAGAGAAGGTCAGTGTTGGTCAGTGTTAGTCAGAGAAGGTCAGTGTTGGTCAGCGTTGGTCAGTGTTAGTCAGAGAAGGTCAGTGTTGGTCAATGTTGGTCAGCGTTGGTCAGCGTTAGTCAGAGAAGGTCAGTGTTGTTCAGAGAAGGTCAGTGTTGGTCAGCGTTGGTCAGTGTTAGTCAGAGAAGGTCAGTGTTGGTCAGTGTTGGTCAGCGTTAGTCAGAGAAGGTCAGTGTTGTTCAGAGAAGGTCAGTGTTGGTCAGTGTTAGTCAGAGAAGGTCAGTGTTGGTCAGCGTTGGTCAGTGTTAGTCAGAGAAGGTCAGTGTTGGTCAATGTTGGTCAGCGTTGGTCAGCGTTAGTCAGAGAAGGTCAGTGTTGTTCAGAGAAGGTCAGTGTTGGTCAGCGTTGGTCAGTGTTAGTCAGAGAAGGTCAGTGTTGGTCAGAGAAGGTCAGTGTTGGTCAGTGTTGGTCTGAGAAGGTCAGTATTGGGCAGCGTTGGTCAGAGAAGGTCAGCGTTGGTCAGTATTCTTACAACACACAGTTATATGGACACAGTTATTATTGTTATGGCAATTGTCTAAGTGTCACCAGGAGTTTCAAATGATTCTCAGGCCTGAGGAGAAACCAGAGGAATAAAGTAAACAGTTTATATAGAGCCTTTGTCACGTACACTTGCTGTCCTGTTGTCTCAGATTACCTCCCCAAGTCCCAGACGTTCTCAGTGGGATTCTGCCAGCTCAATTCTCACTATTCTTGCGAATTCCCCAACTCTCGCTCACGTCGCTCTCTTCCAAACTGGATGCACACTTAACATTTTGATTAAGATTCCCTAAATCTATCTTAAGAATTACCTGCAAAGCACTTCTCCTTTCTCAAAAGGCGTATGAGGTCATGTATCCAAGCAGAGCACGTTCTGTGTCCTAATCACTACCTATTGACCACTGCGTTAAATCACTCTATCACTATTTATGTAGTGTTTTGTAGTGCATTTTCACATCACAAGTATCACTATGACCAGTATCACAAAAATGATTAACAAACATTGTTTGTTATGCAGCCTAACTTCACTCATTTTCCTTTTTTCCACTCGTTTTTTCTTGTTGTGGTCGGATCTACATAACGGTCGGGTCTGTTCTTGTTTGTTTTGTCATGCCTGGTGGTTTAGGCCTCTCCATCTTCTTCCCTCATTCCTTATTCCTTTTCTCCTGCTCCACCATTCTCAGTGCCAGTGTAATCATGAAATCTTAGCTCATATTTTCCAAGCTCACCACTCTTTTACTTTGTTTATCTCATTTGGGCCCAGCTCTGGCCCTTTGTGCTTGTTGACATTCATAGCTTTGCAGACAAAACCCTTTCACTTCTAAAAAACAAATCTGAGCACTTTCATTACTGAGTTACAGAGCAGTTAATTTCACTAAAACAGGCTTTACAATATTACACATTGAGTTCTCCATGCTTGGCTTCATGCTGTATATTGTACAGTATTAGCATAAGTATTGAATGTATTTTGTACCTCATTAGACCTTTAATTAACATTGGTAAATGAATGTGTAGTAATTGACTCTCATATTAAGAAAACATTAAAGCATAAATATATTTTCATTTCCGAAGCTGGGATGACATAAAAGACTTGTGGGAAATCTGAAGTCAGAAGATGATATGCCAACAAAGCACTTCTTTTTTTTTGTTACCCTTTTTTTTAATTAATCAGCAAAATGAAAACCAGAATTAAAAGTCTGTTTTCAGACGCTGTGTAGAAATATCCCAGACACTGTGTAGAGATATCCCAGACACTGTGTAGAAATATCCCAGACACTGTGTAGAGATATCCCAGACACTGTGTAGAGATATCCCAGACACTGTGTAGAAATATCCCAGACGCTGTGCAGAAATATCCCAGACGCTGTGCAGAAATATTCCAGACACTGTGTAGAAATATCCCAGACGCTGTGTAGAAATATCCCAGACGCTGTGTAGAAATATCCCAGACGCTGTGTAGAAATATCCCAGACGCTGTGTAGAAATATCCCAGACGCCGTGCAGAAATATCCCAGACTCTGTGCAGAAATATCCCAGACGCTGTGTAGAAACATCCCAGACGCTGTGTAGAAACATCCCAGACGCTGTCTAGAAATATCCCAGACGCTGTGTAGAAATATCCCAGAGGCTGTGTAGAAGTATCCCAGACGCCGTGTAGAAGTATCCCAGACGCCGTGTAGAAGTATCCCAGACGCCGTGCAGAAATATCTCAGACGCCGTGCAGAAATATCTCAGACGCTGTGTAGAAATATCCCAGACGCTGTGTAGAAACATCCCAGATGCTGTGTAGAGATATCCCAGACGCTGTGTAGAGATATCCCAGACGCTGTGCAGAAATATCCCAGACGCCGTGCAGAAATATCCCAGACGCCGTGCAGAAATATCTCAGACGCCGTGTAGAAATATCCCAGACGCTGTGCAGAAATATCCCAGACGCTGTGCAGAAATATCCCAGACGCCGTGCAGAAATATCCCAGACGCCGTGCAGAAATATCTCAGACGCCGTGTAGAAATATCCCAGACGCTGTGTAGAAATATCCCAGACGCTGTGCAGAAATATCCCAGACGCTGTGCAGAAATATCCCAGACACTGTGCAGAAATATCCCAGACACTGTGCAGAAATATCCCAGACGCTGTGTAGAAATATCCCAGACGCTGTGTAGAAATATCCCAGACGCTGTGTAGAAATATCCCAGACGCTGTGTAGAAATATCCCAGACGCTGTGTAGAAATATCCCAGACGCCGTGTAGAAACATCCCAGACGCTGTGTAGAAATATCCCAGACGCTGTGTAGAAATATCCCAGACGCTGTGTAGAAATATCCCAGACGCTGTGTAGAAATATCCCAGCTCGTGTCTATGTTTTTCTCTGCCTCTGACCCGTGTGAGACACTGGTCACTCTCTGGCTCTGGCTGAATGTTCGTGTTTGTTGTTTACCTGTGTTGTTTATTGTTGTTGTGATTGGTAGATGGAGTCGCTGTAGTTGTTGTATCAAGGTGTGATAGAGTCTGGCAGACCTCCAGCACCAACTCCACTCACCCAAACACAACAGAGTTCCCTCTGCTCATTGAAGTGTAGTGCAGCACCTCTTCCTTGTAAAAGTTGAAGAAATATACTGATGTGTACAGAGGCACTGGTGCAATCTTCAGTGGAAAATAAAGGATGAACACACTCACCTTGTTGAAAAACACCTCAGAGAAAGAGAGAGAGAGAGAGAGATCACAGTATAATAAGCTTTAATGTCCTTTTAAAAGTTCTTTAAAATATAATATGAATATTCAAGCTGTTACAGTGGTGTTGTTCGTTTTTATATCTCTTCTTTGATCAATTTTGCTAAAGAAACTCAAACAGAATCCTTTCAAAGGGTCTGGTATTTGTTTAATATCCTGTTCAATCTATTAACAATCCAATTACTGTAGCTATTTTGACAGTGATTTTCAGAGCAGTCCTACAATGTACTTATTATTCAGATGGTCTCAATGATGCTTATGATCATAATATAATTATTATCATTATTTTCATTACACTACAGGAGTTTCTAGAAAATGGTGGAGCTCTATGGCTATGCAGGCAAGGTCAAAACACAATAATAAGGAACTTACAGAAAGTAGGATTTCGAATAAGGCTCTGTAAAGCTCATTACGTCGGCACAACTTCACAGAGCGCTGCGGAAAACTGGGAACTATAAATCTCTTAATGAGTCCACACACTGGAAGCAGGTGCAGGTGATAATGAGCAGAAGGTGTTGGGAGGAGGCGGAGCTGCCGGAGATTAGGGCTGTTCCCTTCTAAGCCCGGTGAGTCAGGACTGGAGTTAACCCTTCGTTCCTTTTTTCAGCGTTCTTCTAATGCCGCCGTTGTAGAGTTGCCATAAAAAGTTATGACCTGATATCCGCAGCAACGGGGCGCGTTGTCCAAATTTAACAAGTATTTAAGAAGAAGTGTGAATCCATTTTAAAACAGAACATGAAACCTTGTGATACCTGCAATCCCAGCATTTTCCGTCCTACCTAATGTTGGTGCGTCCTACGGCGACGTCTAGTCTCTGATTTGTTGTGTTTTAGTTGGAAATCAAGCGATCTACTGAATGATTACTAGTCTGGATCCTACAGGGATCAGTCAGTAGAAGAAATGGAGTGCAGTGTCCATAATACACAGTGAGTACTACACTGGGGATTCTGCATCTGGTTGGGATGTTTGCACATTTCCCATAGCGGCCATTTTAGGGTTATAATATTCCAAAGCATATTTTACACTAAGGCTAAACAATATAAGGACCTCATATTTGGAGCGTTATACAGTGAAAAGGGAGAAGGTTTGGACAAAGCCTGGAAAATCTGAGAGAACGTTACCATAAGTGTGTTTTGGGAAGCTTTTGTTTACATACTGTAATAGCCTTGTTTGCCTTTTGAGCTTGGAATATAGTTCAAGAGTGTTATTCATTATAGATGTATTCACAGTGTATGCAGGCCGGTGTTTTATATATTCACTGTGTGTGTGTGTGTGTGTGTGCGATGCTAGTCTGGAGGTCTCTCAGGAGAAACAGGGAGTTCTCTGAGGCCCCGGGGGCTACACCTTTAATACTGGAAGTTAAAACAGAAAAAATGAGGGACGGGATGGGGATGAGAGAGAGGGTTAAACACATAATAAGAAAGAGAGTGCGGAGGGAGGGGGGGAGGATGATCCTAATCGGACTGGATGGATTGAAAGTGAATAAGTTGCTGCGAATGGAAATGTCATGAAGCCCAGAGTAGAGATCAGCACAACACACAGCACGCAAGCAGAGCCACTGGGATCATTCCTATGGGTGTTTAAGCGATATATATATATGTGTGTGTGTGTGTGTGTGTGTGGGTGTGTGGGTGGGACTGTATAAGTATGCATATCCACATCTATGATTATTATGAGCTACAGAAGTAGTAACCCATACACACATCAAGAGGATGCTTTGTGTCCTACACAAACACACATTATTTTCAAAACCAAATGGGCCTTAAATAAAAATGGAGAAAGTTCTGTTTTTCTACCATTTATTACAGGGTTGTTTTAAGTCCTAATATATTTATTTTATTTATTACATTTCTGGCTCTCTCTCAAACACACACACACACACACACTCTCACTCTCTTTCTGTCTGCCTGTCTCCCACGCCAACATTCATGAGCAATAGGAGAGTTATGACATGTGATGATATTTCTGCCTCTACAGTGTGGCATTATCTTGGTCTTGTGCTTGACGTGTGTCATAAACAGCAGCTCGTCTGAACTCGGCTGCATTATGGTAAGTGCTGTCAGAGCTCTGCTGTTTCCCCGCAGAGGAGCCGCCGCTTCCCCCCGCGCTGCAAATCGCACTCGGCTTTGTGTGGGCAATTTCCCCCAGCGCTTCTCTCCTCAGAGCCACGGTGACATTGTTAAACTTCATCTCTTTATGTCACGCAGCAGGCCATTTTTTGTGTGTGTGTTTATAGAGGGGCATTAAGATTTGTGTCGACTCCAAGTGTTATTAATAACTGCTCTGCTGTTGGTATTTCCCTGCAGTATTTTAAAAATCTCTCTCTCTCTCTCTCCTCCAGCTGTCTTCACTCTCTTAATTGCTTATGAAGGCTTCATTAAGGGCTTATATCATCTTTATGAATGTGCTAGATTTGATTTATAATGTCTTACTTGGTTACAGGAAATATGAAGCAGGAGCCAAATATATAAATAGTGGGCCCAAAGTGAGTGGGAGCTAAACTCTCCCAGTTCAGTCTGCAAGAAAAAACACACCGTAACTCAAATGCACACACACACACACACACACACACACACACACACACACACACACACACACCATAGTGTACATTACTGTAGCTAAATGCTGCTCTGTCTGCACTTAGCTTACCTCATACCAACATGAAATATTTAATTTCTTAAGTAAAAGCTGCATACATCGTGACTGTAGTATTGTTCCCCCATGAGAAAAGAGATAGATTTGGTACAAAGTCTTTCGACAGAGACGTGGGAAACAATTGTTATGAGGTGCATTGTTTAAATGCTGTTTAAAGGCTAAAAAATTATTGTAACAAATACAACTTTGAAACCCAGACTCACAGAAGAACACAGGCACATGTGCCCCATAAATAAACAGCCTGCGTATAAAACAAACTCACACACTTCCCTACAAACTCACTCTTCCTGTCTGCCTCCTGCCTCCACTTTTAATAAACACACAGAGAGAGAGAGAGAGAGAGAGAGAGAGAGAGGTCTGTAATGGATGGCTGTATCTGCAGATGTGCAGGGAGCAGAAATATGGTTTAAATTATGTTAGTGTTTGAAGTTATTGAGATATGGACAGGACATGTGTATTCAATTGAGCACCATTATGAGTTAAGTTAGGTCACCCACATGCGCACACACACACACACACACAATATAAACACAAATGTCTTGACTTAGTAATAGCTGGGGTGCAAATGCCTGCTGTCTGTAACTGCTGACTGCGTTCTGCCTCATCACACTTTCTACAGGGGCCTACAGTCCTATTAATCTGATGCATGCGTGGAAGGAAAACAAATACACACACACACACACACAGTGTCAGCACATCTTTCTTTTCCTGTTTTCATCTCCTCTCCTCAACATTTTTGTCTTGTTTGTTTACAAATCTGCTCTTTTGCAAACTGCGAAATCTTTTTTTTCCCACTCATTTTCAGCTGTTCTTTCTGTTTTGCGCCCTCTTTCATCAGAAAACCTCACATGTTGCATTCACTTGTGCTTGAAACCGAGAGGGTGGACTCACCTTTCATTTTATTCCTACGTTTGCCGTAGTGGGTCACTGTGACCTGGGTTAACCTCAGGACCTGGCCCATCATCCCTAGATGTAATTCAGGGTTGTCACTAATATTATTGCTGCATTTATTTAATAAATGCCAAGACTGTTCTCTAAGGGAATTGGAAATTTTAGGTTTTTATTCAGCATTTGACCTTTTCCAGTACGAAAACACTAAATTAAAATATAATAGAATTCGTCACTAGTGTTTTATGGATACTCTGATTTAACAAGTCTATAATAAACAAACCTACGGATCCAAACTGTGCTGTGAATATTTGCTCAAAAATTATGTATTCAGAGTTACATGATTTTTTGTTACCTAATCATATTTGTAATATATGAATTGAGTGTTTTTTTCAGCTGTTCTTTATGTTTTGCACCCTCTTTCATCAGAAAACCTCACATGTTGCATTCACTTGTACTTGAAACCGAGAGGGTGGACTCACCCTTCATTTTATTCCTACGTTTGCCGTAGTGGGTCACTGTGACCTGGGTTAACCTCAGGACCTGGCCCATCATCCCTAGATGTAATTCAGGGTTGTCACTAATATTATTGCTGCATTTATTTAATAAATGCCAAGACTGTTCTATAAGGGAATTGGAAATTTGTAGGTTTTTATTCAGCATATCACCTTTTCCAGTACGAAAACACTAAATTAAAATATAATAGAATTCGTCACTAGTGTTTTATGGATACTCTGATTTAACAAGTCTATAATAAACAAACCTACGGATCCAAACTGTGCTGTGAATATTTGCTCAAAAATTATGTATTCAGAGTTACATGATTTTTTTTTTTGTTGCCTAATCATATTTGTAATATATGAATTGAGTCTTTTTTTTATGAATTCCTTCTTTTGACTCTATTTATTAACGTTTTTGGAATTGCTTATTTTTGTGTAGGTTTATTTCTACAGTTTTTTTAAAACGACAAGGAGTCTGTTCATCGTCAGAGTAATTGGTACTTATAAACTACAGTGACAACCTTAATATAAACACACACAAACACACACACACACACACACTTGTCTGGGTGTGTTTGGATGGGCTGGTTGCAGTGTGCTCAGTAACTGATTCTGACTGTGCTGATATTTCATTAAGGCTGCTTTTCCCTTCTCTCCGCTCTTCTCTGCTCCTCCTCTTTCCACTTTTCTTTCCTTTCTTTTTTTCCCTGTTTTTTTTAAGGATGGTTAGAGGGACTGAGACGTCCCACTGAAGCCGTTGCTGTCCTCCCGTTTACTCTCCAGCCCCCCATCACTGCTCATCATCATCTCAATTACTCATCCTCTCCTCCTTCCGTCTCCCTCTCTCCTCTCATCTCTGCCCAAGTACTTGTCTGCCTCCTCCTCCCATCACTTTCCTTATCTCTCTCTGTCTCACTCTCTCCCTCCGTCTCCCTCTCTAGCTCTCTCTAATTTTTTTTTTTACCTCAAGAAACAAGTCCCCGTGTGCCTACAGCTTTTTTTTTCTCTCTTCGCTTTTTACACATCCCTGTGTTTTCTTTTTCTTTTTTTTTTTCTTTTTTTTTTTTCCAGTGCATGCTCCAAGAGCAGTTTTTGACTTTCCACAAATAACCAGTGCCGGGAGTCATCTTGTTTCCCTCGCTGTATATTTTTGCCCATTCTCTCTCTTTCTCTCTCCCTCCTGCTCCCTTTGCTGCCTTCTTTCTCTTTTCTCTCTTCCCCTCACGCTTTTGCTCTTTCTATCACTTCCTATCGTCTCTCATCTCAGTCATGTCAGCAACAGCTTGTCAAAGACAATCAGTGTCTTTTTCCCCCCATGTGCTCTCTCTCTCTCTCTCTCTCTCTCTCTCTCTCTCTCTATCATTTTCCTTTTCTTTTTTCTTCCGTTTTCTCAAAAGCGGGTTTTAGATTCGTACAGTTCTGGCATGCGCATGTCTGTCACAGTTGATCCAAGAACAAAAGCACTTATGTAAGACTCAGCCCTGCTGTTAGTCCGACTGTACACTAGGGTGTATGTTGTTGTGTAGTGTAATGGGAATCCTGACATTCCCAGTTCCAGCAACCACCCAACTCTCTAAGGCTCAGTAAGATTTCTTGGGCAAGACTGAACTGTACCTACTCTACATCTGTAACATGATTATAACTGTAAATCACTCAGGATGAGAGTGTGTGCTCAATGGGGTAAGTGTGAAATGTAATTTTTAGGCTGCCTTACATCTACATATACACCACCTGAATCTTCTAAGCAGTCTTAACCACTTCTGTCTCTGGAAATTAGAGTCAGTTTAACACGTAACAAATTGTTATGAGCTTGTCTCTGCCATGTCCACTGGTTGGTTCTTCATGATCATCCATGTAGACCAACCAAAATAAAGTAGTGATTGATTTAGGTGTGTTATTTTGGGGTTAATGGTTTGATCCTTCATTCATTCATTATCTGTAACTCTTATCCAGTTCAGGGTCACGGTGGGTCCAGAGCCTACCTGGAATCATTGGGTGCAAGGCGGGAATACACCCTGGAGAGGGCGCCAGTCCTTCATAGGGCAACACACACACACATTCACTCACACACTTACACCTACGGACACTTTTGAGTCACCAATCCACCTACCAACGTGTGTTTTTGGACTGTGGGAGGAAACCGGAGCACCCGGAGGAAACCCACGCAGACACAGGGAGAACACACCACACTCCTCACAGACAGTCACCCGGAGGAAACCCACGCAGACACAGGGAGAACACACCACACTCCTCACAGACAGTCACCCGGAGGAAACCCACGCAGACACAGGGAGAACACACCACGCTCCTCACAGACAGTCACCCGGAGGAAACCCACAGAGACACAGGGAGAACACACCACACTCCTCACAGACAGTCACCCGGAGGAAACCCACGCAGACACAGGGAGAACACACCACACTCCTCACAGACAGTCACCTGGAGGAAACCCACGCAGACACAGGGAGAACACACCACACTCCTCACAGACAGTCACCCGGAGGAAACCCACACAGACACAGGGAGAACACAGGGAGAAAAGTCTGGCACTTAGCACAGGATGTCTTCCTGCCTTCCTCCACTTCCCCTGGACCCATGTATCCCTGCTCATGATAAAACAGTTCAACATTCATTTTAAACTACTTAAACATGCAGAAAGTGTACATATGTACAGGTGGATATTTCACATTTGTAAATGAACAGAGGCTATGTAAGGTTAAGTCGCCTGGCCCTGATTAGTCCCTTGTTGTTGTGGTTGGGGTTTGGTCAGAGTAGGAATGGTATGGTGGTGGTTTCCCAGTGAACTCTTAGTGGTTTAAGACCATGGTGAATGCTCCTAATTTACAGCAGTGTAAACAGTGTGGTGGGATTTCTTCACTAATGTTTAGGGAGGGGAACGGTTGTAAAGTTTTAGCATGCGTTTGCTGCGTGGGGGTGAGTTGCGTAATGGACTTTGACCCCGGTCTACGGTCTGTTCCCTCCTTCACTAGAAAACCTTGTTTTTTCAGCTACAGCTGTTAAAAGTGCTCAGTTTATATTTATTATTAACACCGACAGACTAAGGGCGTATTTATATGGTGGTGCGCTTGGCCAATAGTGGCATGCACACATTGCCATGGTGATAGCACCGGATAAAATATTATAATAATCTCAAAGTGCTCTGTCATGCTCTGGTATTAATTAAGTCATGAGTAGTTTTTATCAATCAGAAATCAGGTTCGCCGTGCCCCTGGGCGCTAGTCTGTGGGATGATAACGCATATTATAAATTCTCTCCGAGAGTGAGAAACAGCGAGCCTCAATAGACGCCCATGGAGCTGCAATTTTGCTGCATAGTGTTGTCGCGTGCTTTTTAAAATCATTTTTTTAAAAGTCTGATTATAATTGAGAGTGAATGACTGTGGAATTTTTGGAAGGCTCTGCGTGGTTTAGTTCGGTGAAAATCCAGTACATTTATTTGCTGTCAGCTTACTACATTATTCTTTAATCAAATATAACTGGTAGATTCTAATAAATGAGCATTTCTTCATATAATCAGCTCTAATTCCTGCACTTCCCTGTTTGTCCTTGTCCTCTGTGTGATGTGTCCTTTACCCTCTTTAGAATTCTCTTTTGATCTTGTGTGTGTGTGTGTGTGTGTGTGTGAGAGAGAGAGAGAGAGAGAGAGAGAGAGAGAGAGAGAGAGAGAGAGAGAGAGAGAGAGAGAGAGAGAGCAGGACTCTGGATGCCCTCTTTTTTGCTCCCCTGCGTTCACACATTGCGTAGTTCATTGGCCATCGTGATAGAGGGAGAGAATGAGTGAGAGAGTGCAGCAGAAAATAGAGGGAGGTGTGAGAGCCTGTTTCTTCACACTCCTCCAGCTCCTTCATTGGTTGAGATGTTATTCCATAGCCCCTAGCTGCACTGGAGAAAAGGGCGATTTATGATTTCTTTCTAAATGGCAGTAAAAAAGAAAAAAAGAAGCAAGGAATTTCCCCTTGAGACTCCTTGATAGAAGGAGAGAAAAAAAAGGGGTGAGAGAGAGAAAGAGGGAGGCAGTGAAAGTGTGCCTCACTTTTCATCTACTTCATTTCATTCGCCGTATCTCCATCGCTCAGTAAATAAGAACGGGGTTCATGCTCATATGAAGTCATCTCTCTCTCTCTCACACACACACACACACACACACACACACACTCACTCTCACTCTTTGAAGTGCAGACCATGTTACCAAGGTCAAAATGTCCTTTCCTGACTGTCAGTGACTGACTGTTTTGGCCCAGACTAACTTTAGCTCTTCTCTCAGCCACCTGTGGCTCTCCAGGACCAGGTGTGATCTGTTCCAACCCACATCTGTCCCTCACATACCAGGCCTGTGTGTGTGTGTGTGTGGATACCAGTCCAGTGAGAATGCTTTATGGTGTTAAATGTCCTCCTGAGAGGCTATAAATGAGGACGTGTGAGAGCTGGGCCATTTCTCACTGTGTATGAATCTTAAATGTGTGCCTGAGTAAAGTGACCCTTTCCAGCACAGTGACAGTGTGTGTATGAGGTGTGTGTCATCGCCAGGGAAAATATACTGCATGTGGGTGTGTGAAACTGCATGTGGCACGAGGTATAGTCTCCTACTGGCTTTTGATTTCTCACTTGACCCTGTGGTGGAAAGCGATTAAAAGTGTAGATTCTTAACTTTCAAAAAGATGCCGAAAGTGTGTTTGTTGAAGAAGAGGCGATATTTTATTGATGATTTGATTTAGAGTTGGCACTAAAAAGTACTGGCAGTGAATCTAGCCTGAGCTGCTGCTTGTGAAACGTTATTTAATGTAAAGGCACAGGCAATCTGGGGACTGCAAGGGATTTGCTGTGATGCCTCCACCGTTCGAGGCCAGGAGTAAATTCAAAGAGAACAACTGAAACAACTTTCCCATGAAAATAATCAAATTTGTTTAATACAGGAAACTCACATACGTAGCTGGTCTTTCAAGGAGGGGAAGCTCAATTTCGGCCTACATCATAAAATGTGTCGGTTTATTTCTACGTAAATTCTACCCTCCGTTCCTTTTTATGAAAATGATCTGTACCCTGTCGTACCAACAAGGCGTCTTTTCCAGGGACTTGACTAGTGTCCTCTCAATGGCCAGCAGAGCTAGGCTGCTTAAACGGCCTTGGCCCATGTGAAGTGTGTCCGCCTGTGAGTGCTTTGTGACGGTGGAGGGGCTCAGCAGCACCCGCTGGACAGAAACTGCGATAGAAGTCAGAAAGAGTGATAGAAGTCAGTCTCCAAACACAAGCAGCTACAAAAAACTCCACCAGAAATAGAAGCTCGATTTGTCGCTAGTCGTTTTTAACAAAGAAAATGCCTCTAAGAGGATTAAGAAAGTCTCTGGTTCAACTCAGAACAGAATGAAAATGTAATGCTCCCACGGATCTTTACACCAAAGGATCGCTGATTCGCTCACTTCGCTGTCAATCAAAAAGGGATTCAGCCTCAGACAGATCATCCAATCATCATGCAGAAGCTGAGCGTCCGGGCCAGCCGAGGCCAGCCCACTGCCCCATAGACCCCCAGAGACGCCGAGCGTCCGATGGGCGGGACAAAGCCCAGCATTTATCCAATGACTCGTCTCGTTTCGCTGCTTCGCTATTGAACTCTGTGGACGCTCAGCATCCTCACTGTTTAAAGCACTGTGAAGCTGCGGGAATGATTGAGAGGAAAGCCGCGTCTTTACCAGTGATAAGAAGCTGATTCTGAACAAAAGTTGAGCGCGTTGTAGTGCATATTTATTCAGTGACACGTACACACAGCAGTATATATTTGATCACTTATTTTTTGACATTTTAGGGGAAGCTGAGCTTCTCTTGCAGTCTTAGAGCAATCGCCTCTGGTAGCTGTACGTGGGAAGAACTCAAAAGGTCTAATTTACTCTGCATTTGTAGAATGGCTCTCCCTCTTCCCATGTCACTCAGCACAATGCAGATAGAGTTGAGACATTAGTGTTGTGTTGCACTGGTAGTTTCACATATCACATAAGAGACCATGTGCCGTCTTCACCCTCCCGAATTGGTGCCATGCCTCTTTTCTTCATCGGGGCCGAACTGACCTGGGCTTGAGCCTGGAAGAGCCCCACAGTTGTCAGGAACACTGAGGGAGATGGGAGTGAAGGAACAGCACGGTCCTCCTCCTCAATCCCCTTGAGCAAGACACCTAACCCCCACTGCTCCAGGGTGCTGGGGATGGCTGCCCTCAGCTCTGGGTGTACTGACAATATGTCGTACGGTGCACACTGACAAATAAATTTACGCTTTACGCTGATGTGTATTTGCATTTAGTGATAACTGTGTGTGATAACTGAATATACTCTACAACACTTGTATTGTTATTGACGTTTGTGTGCTCTTCTTCCTCAGCTACATCTGACGGCACGCGTCAGGGACTGGAGAGCATGAGAGGAGGCGTGTGTGCCACACAGGGCATGAAAGTGGTGCTCAAAGTGGGACAAAGTGAGTACACATAAACATAAAAGCATGTATACACACATTCACGGTCACTGGCAAGCACAAGTACACAAGAGTCTGACCCAAACAACAGATACACATTCACGAGGGCTCGTCACTGGAGAACAGTAACGGATGTTGGCCTTGACTCGTAAACAAATCAGAATAACAATTTTTGAATGAGTTTCTACTCTCTGCAAATGCACACATGCATGAACATTTACATAGTTTTGTATATTTCACCCACACTCACTCAAATATCTCACAATCACTCGACGCACCGTCTCCATTGCCGAGTTCAGTTAGCACTAGTTAACCGCAGGAATGTTGACATAGCTCAACCGCCATAACGGAACACTGCACAGACACATACTGTCTGTGTTTAGAGTGGAGTGTATTGCAGTTGAAAAATTAATAGCCACATCACTTTGTGTCCGGGACTCAAATGAACTCGTGTTACTTATTAATACTGAAGTACTGAGTAACTACAGGGCGGCACGGTGGTGCAGTCACACAGCTCCAGGGACCTGGAGGTTGTGGGTTCGTTTCCCACTCCGGGTGACAGTTCTCCCTGTGTCTGTGTGGGTTACTTCAGGGTGACTGTCTGTGAGGAGTGTGGTGTGTTCTCCCTGTGTCTGCGTTGGTTTCCTCCGGGTGACTGTCTGTGAGGAGTGTGGTGTGTTCTCCCTGTGTCTGCGTGGGTTTCCTCCGGGTGACTGTCTGTGAGGAGTGTGGTGTGTTCTCCCTGTGTCTGTGTGGGTTTCCTCTGGGTGACTGTCTGTGAGGAGTGTGGTGTGTTCTCTCTGTGTCTGCGTGGGTTTCCTCCGGGTGACTGTCTGTGAGGAGTGTGGTGTGTTCTCCCTGTGTCTGTGTGGGTTTCCTCCAGGTGACTGTCTGTGAGGAGTGTGGTGTGTTCTTCCTGTGTCTGTGTGGGTTTCCTCCGGGTGACTGTCTGTGAGGAGTGTGGTGTGTTCTCCCTGTGTCTGCGTGGGTTTCCTCCGGATGACTGTCTGTGAGGAGTGTGGTGTGTTCTCCCTGTGTCTGCGTGGGTTTCCTCCGGGTGACTGTCTGTGAGGAGTGTGGTGTGTTCTCCCTGTGTCTGTGTGGGTTTCCTCTGGGTGACTGTCTGTGAGGAGTGTGGTGTGTTCTCTCTGTGTCTGCGTGGGTTTCCTCCGGGTGACTGTCTGTGAGGAGTGTGGTGTGTTCTCCCTGTGTCTGTGTGGGTTTCCTCCAGGTGACTGTCTGTGAGGAGTGTGGTGTGTTCTTCCTGTGTCTGTGTGGGTTTCCTCCGGGTGACTGTCTGTGAGGAGTGTGGTGTGTTCTCCCTGTGTCTGCGTGGGTTTCCTCCGGATGACTGTCTGTGAGGAGTGTGGTGTGTTCTCTCTGTGTCTGCGTGGGTTTCCTCCGGGTGCTCCGGTTTCTTCGCACAGTCCAAAAACACACGTTGGTAGGTGGATTGGTGACTCAAAGGTGTCTGTAGGTGTGAGTGTGTGTCGCCCTGTGAAGGACTGGCGCCCCCTCCAGGGTGTATTCCAGCCTTGTGCCCAATGATTCCAGGTAGGCTCTGCGACCCTGAACTGGATAAGGGTTACAGATAATGAATGAATGAATAACTACTAGAACTGCAGTGTAACTTGCAGCAGTTACAGGCATAAGAACTTAGGGTTCTAGAATTAGAGTCCTGTTCCACTGCTCCACAGCCCAGAGGGGGGCATGTTAATACCCTGGGCATCGGGCATGGTGACCTTGGGCTTGTGTGCAGATGCTCCAAAGCGTCCAGCTTCATTGCATGTTTTTCTATGTGTGCAACTGAACATTTGTGTTCACACTGGCTGCACCTTACATTAATGACGTCTTTATAGAGGTGTCTAATAACTCGTGGACATATAGCGTATGATATGAGGCACATTTCGGAGCCCAACATAACACCACTGTCATTTTAAAACAGATAAAGAGTTTTGTGAATTAGTACATCCCTACTGACTAACATTAATATTTATTTACACTTTTTTATCTCCTGAGTGTTCTCTCTCTCTCTCTCTCTCTCTCTCTCTCTCTCTCTCTGTCTGTCTGTCTCTCTCTCTCAATCTCTATCTCTCTCTCTCTCTGTCTCTCTGTCACTCTCTCTCTCTCTCTCTCTCTGTCTATCTCTGTCTGTCTGTCTTTCTCTCTCTTTCTCTCTCTCTGTCTCTTTGTCTCTCTCTCTCTGTCCATCACTCAATTTCCCCTTCTCGTATCCCTCCTCACTAAGGCATATTCTATAACCTGCTTCTGTGCTTTATCTTCCATGAATTTTATATCGATTTTTTTACATTATTAGCATTGCACATTCCTTGCAAATATTCCTCCTCTCTCCCTCGCTCTCTTTCTGTCTCTTTCTTACTCTCTCTATGTTTGTTTATCCGCTTTGCGGCTGAAAGGTCACGTCTGTTTTGTTTGTCATCTAAATAAAAGCAGCTTTGCCTGGTGCAGATTTCTGATGAGATAGACAGCAGACACACACACACACACACACACACACACACACACAAGGACATGTCATACTGAAAAACAGAAAAAGCCACAAAAGCAACAGTGGCCCATAAACTGAAGAGGCCTGTGGCGGAACTGATCTGATTGGCCCAGTCAGATTGGCTTGGTCTTCATAAGCAATGTCTCCTTCAGTGCTCACATGATTACAGAGCGTTTGTGAAGACGTTTTTCCAGCATTGTGGAAACCTTTGAATCGGACTGGGCTTCAGTTGTGGGTTAGACCAGTCAAATGTAGAACTCCGAATAAAACAAAAAGGGTTTCCTTGTGTTTATTTTCCACAGGTCCCTACGGACTGCCCCCGAAGTCTGCTAAACCTGACCAGCCTGGCCGGCCCACCAACAGGAACCCAGGTAGAGCACTTCAGACCAGACATCGTGTACTTAGGAACATTGTCTGGCCAAAACAACCTCCTTAAATCTTAATGTTAATTTAATGTAAACACTTTAAGATATGTTTGTCTGTGAGGAGTGTGGTGTGTTCTCCCTGTGTCTGCGTGGGTTTCCCCCGGGTGACTGTCTGTGAGGAGCGTGGTGTGTTCTCCCTGTGTCTGCGTGGGTTTCCTCCGGGTGACTGTCTGTGAGGAGTGTGGTGTGTTCTCTCTGTGTCTGCGTGGGTTTCCCCCGGGTGACTGTCTGTGAGGAGATAGACAAGGAGGAGATATAGACAAGATTAAGTCGATTAGAAGTTCTGAATGTCTATTTTGATTAATTTTCCCAAACTACACTGAGCCCTATATTCTGTTTATTTACTGAACACACTAAAAAGATGGAACTCGATTAAAAACAGCGTAAATGGAGATGTACATTATGTAACATTTAACATTGTAGACTCATATCATCCAAAGTTTATATCTGGAAACACCTGGCAAACACTCAAAGCAGACTGAGAGACATCCAAATTGCATCAGTAATATATGGCAGGCTATTACAGGTTCCAGACAATATCAGTGATGATATAAGGCGCATTGCAAGGAGGCTGAGCTTGAGCCTGCTGTAAAAATATCACACAGACCACTTCTTTATAGTGAAACCGCAGGTTAAGGGAGAAATAGCGTGTCCCAAATGTAACATAGATGCAGCTCATCCTAGCAAAGACCCAAAACGTCTCTCAGACACAGAGAGAAAGATGGAGAAGGAAGCAACAGATGGCGAAAGAGAAGGAGAATTAACGGATGCTGGCGCATGGGTCTCGTTTGATATATTCCATCCCTCTGCTCGCACTCTCTCTCTCTCTCTCTCTCTCTCTCTTTCGCCCTGGGAGTTTTCAGTGCCGGAGGCAGAGTAGGGTTTGATAATGGCTGTCCTGGGAGGGGAAAGGGGCTGCAGGGAGGATAGGGGAGCCATTTCAAAGAGTTATTATTGCCATTAGTTTGGCGCCCCGGTTTTTGTTGGTCCAGAGAGAGAGAGAGAGAGAGGGGGAGATAGGGAGGGAGAGAGAGAGGGAAGGAGGGAGAGAGAGAGGGAAGGAGGGAGAGAGAGAGAGAAAGAGAGAGAGCAGTGATTATTACTCGTTCTTTGTACTTGTCATGGTTTTGTTCTGTCAAGAACTTCCCAAACTGTTCTTTATCTCTTATTCTCCTCTCTCACTCCTTCAGACATATCAGAAACACACACACACACACACACACACACACACACAAAACCCCATATATGTGAATGCACCATTCCAAAACTCTCACACAGACCTATACGCTTGTCAGATAGAGAGAGGGAGAGAGAGAAGGAGAGAAAGAAAATTAGGGAAACAGGTAGAACAGAAAATGAGAGGTAGAATGAAAGGAGAGAAATAGAGAGAGTGGCTTAAGGCAGAAAGAGACACAATGTAAGGGCTAGACAGAGGGAAAGTAAGACGTTAAGGGAGGAAAAGGTGGAACAGAGAGGGAGAGAGAGAAGTCATAGAGAAAGAAATAGAATAGAGAACCAGAGAGTGTATGAAGACGAAGAGTTAAAGAGGGGTTTAAGGGGGAGTAAGAGTGACAGGTTAAGAATAGTAAAGTGCGAGAGGGGCGAGAGACCTGCAGTTTAAACCACAATTACTGAGACAGAATAATGACAGGAACACGAAAACAAGAGCAGAAGAGTGATGGAGGAAGAATGGACACTACCCTTCTCTCTCTCTCTCTCTCTCTCTCTCTCTCTCTCTCTCTCTCTCTCAGGCAGATCAGCTTAGGGTGCTGAGAGTGGAGGGTGGGTCATTATGAGCACAATAACACAGAGAGAGAGAGAGGGAGAATTGTGCCCAGCATAATGATGTACCAATCGAGCGCGTCTGCAGACAGATCCCTCAGTATTACTGACCAATCCCCTGGCCAGCTGGAGCTGCTGCCGTCTCGCTGGCTAGTAGAAACACAAACACATACACAGCCATGTTTGTTTTTCATGCCTTGTCAGGACATGGTGTCATGCAAATGTTTATTTATCATTGCAGTTGGGCTTAAATTAATGGAGATAAATCTGTATGAACCTATATGTCAACATAATATGTCCCTATACATTTTATATATAATGTATTCCAAAAATTTGTATCCTTTCAACAATTAAATACACACTTTACAACTTCAGGGCTGTTCTGTTTCTGGTCTGTTTCCTGTTTATCTTCGGTCCTCCTGCAAAATCAGGAAGTGTTTGTCCTGAAAATGCATGAAAACAAACATGCACCCACAAACAAAATAAAGAGCATATATCCAACTCGGACTGTGAGCACATGGCACAATCATTTGACCACTATTTGGTCATTCACTCCACGGCTATATCATGAGTGTATAATTAGGCTCTGAAGTTAGCCATGCCCGCAAAGCCATGGTCTGTAAAGCTAACAATATGGTGTAATGTCATGGTGGTCTAACCTTGGTATTGACCACGTTCCACAACCATGGTCTTTTCACCCATCAGTTTAATGATGTAGAATCAGTCCTGGGAGTCCGGAAAGCTATTGCTCATTATCAATGAGACATGCCCTATTTTCTCAGAGCAATCCGTGGAGAAGTTCTGTCTTCGCATGGCGCTAACTGCTGTGCCTCTTTTGTGTGTATATGTAATTGCCAGTGAGACGTGGTCTGTAGCCTCAAACTGCATGAAGGGATAAGTCTGGCTAACCATGGCGTCCATCTTCCTTTTCTCCTGTGATTAGTTTTAGGTCATCACTTGAAGCATCTCGCTCAAGACCGAATAAACCTTAATTATCAACTAACAAACAAGTAGCTAAAAGCAAAAATGAGGTTTTAGAGTGAAATTTGAACAATGTTTACAAAATGCTGGCAAAAGTCCCATTCTTAATAAAAGGAATTTGAACACATTTCAGTTCGTTCCTAAACGTTTCAAACAGCTCCAGGGGCCTGGAGGTTGTGGGTTCGATTCCCGCTCTGGGTGACTCTCTGTGAGGAGTGTGGTGTGTTCTCCCTGTGTCTGGGTGGGTTTCCTCTGGGTGACTGTCTGTGAGGAGTGTGGTGTGTTCTCCCTGTGTCTGTGTGGGTTTCCTCCGGGTGACTGTCTGTGAGGAGTGTGGTGTGTTCTCCCTGTGTCTGCATGGGTTTCCTCCGGGTGACTGTCTGTGAGTAGTGTGGTGTGTTCTCCCTGTGTCTGCGTGGGTTTCCTCCGAGTGACTGTCTGTGAGGAGTGTGGTGTGTTCTCTCTGTGTCTGCGTGGGTTTCCTCTGAGTGACTGTCTGTGAGGAGTGTGGTGTGTTCTCTCTGTGTCTGCGTGGGTTTCCTCCGAGTGACTGTCTGTGAGGAGTGTGGTGTGTTCTCTCTGTGTCTGTGTGGGTTTCCTCCGGGTGACAGTCTGTGAGGAGTGTGGTGTGTTCTCTCTGTGTCTGTGTGGGTTTCCTCCGGGTGACTGTCTGTGAGGAGTGTGGTGTGTTCTCCCTGTGTCTGCGTGGGTTTCCTCCGGGTGACTGTCTGTGAGGAGTGTGGTGTGTTCTCCCTGTGTCTGTGTGGGTTTCCTCCGGGTGACAGTCTGTGAGGAGTGTGGTGTGTTCTCCCTGTGTCTGCATGGATTTCCTCCGGGTGCTCCGGTTTCCTCCCACAGTCCAAGAACACACGTTGGTAGGTGGATTGGCGACTCAAAAAGTGTCCGTAGGTGTGAGTGAATGTGTGTGTGTGTTGCCCTGTGAAGGACTGGCGCCCCCTCCAGGGTGTATTCCCGCCTTGCGCCCAATGATTCCAGGTAGGCTCTGGACCCACCGTGACCCTGAACTGGATAAGCAGAATGAATGATTTGTGTGTGTGAAAAATTAGAACTATTATAAAATATGGGTTGTTTAGTAGATACTTCAACCGATATTTCATCACCTTCATCCATCATCTTCTTAGCTAGCCAGGTCTCTGTGGCTTTGTTCACACTGCAGGGCAAATCAGATTTGTTAAATGAATCAGATTTTTAGAACAAATGTGCACAACGCAGGTTACAAGGAACCAAATTGGTATGGTCAGCCTGTAGGACTATTGGCTGGTGTAGCCTTATTGGTTGTCATAGTAACAACACGTGAGGACACTGAGAATGGGAGAGCAAGAAGAATTACATTTTGAATGATGAAGAAAAAATGGAGTCTCATATTGAAACCACCTTTTGCCTTTCAGGGTGCAGAATATCTGTTGGCTCTGCCAGAGAAAAAATTGGATTTGAGCTGCCTGTCTGAACAAGGCCTCTTTGTCTCTGTCTCTCACATTTACCCAGGAATATTGGCTCCACTGATTTAGCTTAAGATGCTGTATACTCCTGCTTTCTATATGGACATTAAGATCCATGAAGTATAATTTATTTATGTAGATTCCAACACTGACTTAGCTCATTGCTCGTTTGATATTAGTGATTCTATGTTTGATATCTTAGATACTTTTAGCCAATGGGATGATTAGAATATGTATGATCTCAGAAAGTCCGTCTGAAGCAGTTTCGTTGATTGGTTAAAGACATTAATTGGCCAAACGGAGTGTGAACTTTGTATGGACAGTGAATGTTATACGGCAGGACAAGGCGGCCCTAATGAACCTTCTGTAACAGTCAAAGCCCTCTGTAGGTGTCAAAAGATACCTCTTTAAGTCTGGGCTTTTATTCCCAACTATAAAGATTCCATTGCTATTAATGTTCATGTACCAATTAAATGCATGTCAAAATGCCTTAAAAGTTTCTAAAGTCATCACCTAAAACTATATACAATAGCAAATATAGAAAGGCACGGTGGTGCAGCAGGTAGGTGTCGCAGTCACACAGCTCCAGTGACCTGGAGGTTGTGGGTTCGATTCCCGCTCCGGGTGACTGTCTGTGAGGAGTGTGGTGTGTTCTCCCTGTGTCTGCGTGGGTTTCCTCCGGGTGACTGTCTGTGAGGAGTGTGGTGTGTTCTCCCTGTGTCTGCGTGGGTTTCCTCCGGGTGACTGTCTGTGAGGAGTGTGGTGTGTTCTCCCTGTGTCTGCGTGGGTTTCCTCCGGGTGACTGTCTGTGAGGAGTGTGGTGTGTTCTCTCTGTGTCTGCGTGGGTTTCCTCTTGGTGACTGTCTGTGAGGAGTGTGGTGTGTTCTCCCTGTGTCTGCGTGGGTTTCCTCTTGGTGACTGTCTGTGAGGAGTGTGGTGTGTTCTCCCTGTGTCTGCGTGGGTTTCCTCTTGGTGACTGTCTGTGAGGAGTGTGGTGTGTTCTCCCCGTGTCTGCGTGGGTTTCCTCTTGGTGACTGTCTGTGAGGAGTGTGGTGTGTTCTCCCTGTGTCTGCGTGGGTTTCCTCTTGGTGACTGTCTGTGAGGAGTGTGGTGTGTTCTCCCCGTGTCTGCGTGGGTTTCCTCTTGGTGACTGTCTGTGAGGAGTGTGGTGTGTTCTCCCTGTGTCTGCGTGGGTTTCCTCCGGGTGACTGTCTGTGAGGAGTGTGGTGTGTTCTCTCTGTGTCTGCGTGGGTTTCCTCCGGGTGACTGTCTGTGAGGAGTGTGGTGTGTTCTCTCTGTGTCTGCGTGGGTTTCCTCCGGGTGCTCCGGTTTCCTCACACAGTCCAATAAAACACGTTGGTAGGTGGATTGGCGACTTAAAAGTGTCCGTATGTGTGTGTGTCTGTGTTGCCCTGTGAAGGACTGGCGCCCCCTCCAGGGTGTATACCTGCCTTGCGCCCAATGATTCCACCATGACCCACCGTGACCCTGAACTGGATGAAGGTTACAGATAATGAATGAATGAAATAAATGAAAGAATGCTGATAGCCTACAGGTTTTTTAACTATTTTGGTTGCATTCAAACTTTTCAACAATGATCTTTCAGCTTTTATATTGATGTACTTCTATGCTACTTCAAACACCATGATCCAATATAATATTTAGTGTTTGTAAATGAAAATATCGGGGAAGCACCTTTCAGCAAATTCTAGTCATTAACTATTATGTGTTGCTTTGTCTGAGTTTAAAAATAAAACATAAAACCACAAATGTTCCATTCTCTTTTCATTTCTCAGGTGGCACCGGAAACACTACATTTCCCAGAGTTCCTGGCACAGGTGGTGCTCCTGGCGGAGAGAACGGCCCTCTCCCAGCCTCCAACATTGCAGTGATTGCGGGAGCAGCCGGAGGCTCCGCCTTCCTCTTGCTGGTCACTGCAGTTATCTGTGTGGTGTGTTACCGCCGGCGACACTCCAAACACTCGGAGTCTCATCACCCTCCGCTTTCTCTCTCCTCGCTGACCTCGCCCAAACGCGGAGGAGGAGGGGGCGGCAGCGGCAACAACAACGGCTCAGAGCCCAGCGACATCATCATCCCACTGCGGACTTCCGACTCCGCCTACTGCCCGCACTACGAGAAGGTCAGCGGAGACTACGGTCATCCAGTCTACATAGTCCAGGAGATGCCCCCTCAGAGTCCTGCCAACATCTACTACAAAGTATGAGGGCATGGGACGTCCTGACTGCCAGCCTACAAACAAAATACAAACCCACACCACACCAGGCTCGCCTACTACCTAAACCATAACAGTATCAACCGATTGTTCTCCCCCTTCTCTGCAGTCCAGCTCCGGTTGGATCGCTCTCAAGCCTTTTGAGTGTGCACACGACACCCACGCACCCACACGCACCCACACACACGCACAACACGCACACACACACACACACACACATTTATATATGCGCATAGACACGCAGCCCTAAATCACAGACTTTTGTGATAAATGAGGCGTGCGGATTTTAAAGGACGTGACGTGAAAGCTTCTTGCTCGAGGGGCCTCTGAGAAAAGTGCCAGAAAGTGAACTCTCAAATCAAAATGACTGAAAAACATGGAGGCAAACTGTCTGGCCCTCGACCGATCCAATGTTCCGTGAACGTTTGCTACGGTAACTCACAGCTAGTGGTTTAGTTCGTCCATTTGTGTTTGTTACTCTTCTGAGAAATGGGCGGTCCTCTGGCTGAGCCAATCAGAGCGCGGTTCTGACCCAAACGTGACCCCCTAGGCCCTGCGTTTGATTGGAGGAGGCATCGTAGCGGTATTGAGAATCTTGTATATTTTAATAACGTGCGTACTTTTGTTAGTGTGTAGGTTAATAATTATGACACTGTTGCACAGAAGTGCGTGCGCATATAGTGTGCTTCATTCGCAGTGGAACAGCCTGTTTCTCTCTGCGCGAGCGCGTGTGTGTGTGTGTGTGTGTGTGTGCTGGTGAGAGAGCACTGTACTCGAGTGAATGTGAGCGTGCTTGTTTGTTAGACTGTTTCAAAACCAAAACACAAAAAGTGAGCGAATATCAAAAAAGTTCTTTTTTTTTAAACTGCTTTGATCACTTATAGATTATAATTATATATGAATATTCATTCGAATAATTCCTAGATGTCTTTTTTTTTTGTTTGAAATGACAAATTTCTGTTGCTAGGCTCTTCTGTCTCTTTTATTTTTTATTATTATTATTATTATGGTCTGTTTTCATTTTCTTTGGCTTTACAAAGTGCTGACCCTGTTTTTTCTCCATCTTTTTTTATTGTAATTTAATTTAATTCTTTTTTATTTCCTTTTGCAAACCAAGGTTGTTGTTTTTGCATCTCTCTCTCTCTCTCTCTCTTTTCCCCACACCTCATTTCTCCATTTCCCAGGAGTCTCCACTCTCCATGTATATTTTTATAGCTCCTCGTACTATGATGTAGTTTTGAAGTTAGGCCTCGTTTGTGAAAGTGTTGAGGTAGAGGAACAATCCGAGAGAAAGTTTCTTTTATATATATATATATATATATATATATATATATATATATATATATATAAAATATATAAATACGTGCCAAGACACTTTCTTCTTTTTATACAGAGAAAAGAAGGAAAGAAGGAAGGGTGAAACGGGGGGTGGTGGTGAGAAGGGGGTAAAATAATAGAAGGCTGAAGCTGTCTATAGGGGAAAGAGATGGATGAGAATCTTCTGGAAAGAAGAGTGAAACAGGAAGTGTGTGGTAAAGACACATAAATGTACTCTCTCTCGAATGATGGCAGGATGGAAGACGAAGGGATGAGGAAAGCCACGGTGAGAAAGAAAGAAAAATGGAGCAACGGAGGAGGGTTTTTAATAGACTCTTGAAAGAGGCTGTGTGAAACGGTGCTAGGGTAAGAGCGGACACGGAGGTGTTTTCAACTACACACACACACACACATGCACGCACACACACAACGCTGCTGAGGGAAAAAGAAAGGGATCCAATCTCTCAGACGGACGGATGGAGAGAAATGTTCTTTCATAAACCCACTCACACTTTTTTTTTTCTGTTCTCAAGAAGTGAGGTGGAAATATTTGAGACTCATTTCAAATTCCTTCAGTATCTCACAACACGCCTTATAATACACACACACACACAGAGATACACACATCAACGAATCCACATTCTCATTCTGATGCCTCAGAAAATGAGAATGCACTTGAAAGGACATACACGTCTTTCAAGACTCACATTCAGCAACACACACACACACACACACACTAAGACTGCACAATCAAACTCCATTCTGCCATTCTGCTTGGGCACATGGATGCTGATTACCTCAACAAATGAAATCCGATTGGAGCACACACACACACCGCATACTGACACACACTTTCTGATTGCACTCATGCAGTTCTGGGACTGGAGAACGCACACCAAGTCGTGTGTTTCCTTGATTGTGCCGACATGAGACTCATTTCTTCAATATGTGTTCTTTTGCATCACTGTGTGTGTGTGTTTGTGAGTCTAAGAGAGTGTGTGAATGAAAATAAGCCGTGCTACTGCTTGTGTTACAGGGTTCAGACTGAAGGCCTTGTACACACACATAAATTGATCTGATGTTTTAACTTACAAGTAAGTGACCTTGCTGCCTTAAAAACAGAGTTTAAAGTCTGAAAACAAAATGGCTCCTTCTGAACTTAGTTTACGTCTGTGGTCGTCCTGTCCTTTCGGTTTAAACGTAATAATTCCGAGCATTTCCCAGACGTCTGAAACAAATCTGCACCAGTGTTGAATGTACAGATATCCAAACGAATCAGAGCATTTGTTTATGTAACGCTGTCCAAACAAGCAGCACCTTTATTGTTGGATGCACTGTGTTTTTTTCCGAGCCACTGCACAGTTTGGCTTGATTGGTTAGCATTATTATACATATATATATAAATGAATATAACAATACAATGTATGACTTATCTTACAGTTCAGTGTTTTCCTTCTCAGAAGAGTAGTTTGTGAGATAAGCGATGTAGAATGAGATCATCTTCTTTACGTATTAAACAAATGTCAAAATGGCTTAGAGAAATCACAACACTGAAGAGGAGTAGTAGGGTAAATGACGGAAATAACTGTTTATTATGTTGGCCTTAAATAAGTCTGATTAAGTGAATGTTAACCTTTACATGAAGTTCATTTTTATACATGAAGCACCTTGTGATGCTTCGCATCAGTGAAACTGTATCCGTCATAAAAATTAGAATTGGATCTTGCTGAAATTTAGTGAGTTATGCCTGTCTCTAAAGCGCCACTGTGCTGTATCTACCACTCTCTCGAGCATCACGTGTAATCAGACATCACGTGTAATCAGACATCACCTGTTATCAGACATCACCTGTTATCAGACATCACGTGTAATCAGACATCACCGGTTATCAGACATCACATGTAATCAGACATCACGTGTAATCAGACATCACGTGTAATCAGACATCACGTGTAATCAGACATGACCTGTTATCAGACATCACCTGTTATCAGACATCACGTGTAATCAGACATCACCGGTTATCAGACATAACATGTAATCAGACATCACCTGTTATCAGACATCACATGTAATCAGACATCACCTGTTATCAGACATCACCTGTTATCAGACATCACATGTTATCAGACATCACCTGTAATCAGACATCACGTGTAATCAGACATCACCTGTAATCAGACTCTCTGGAAAACACGTCTCGTTAAACAGTTTACAATATGGAAGGAAATACATCTGCCTTTGTCAGATTTTTGTTCTCTTAATCTTATATCTGAAAAAAAACTCACATTTCTAAGGCAGCCTGCATCCTTACTTTTAACCCATTAATGTCCAAATCTGAAATGCTTGCAGTTTTCCAAATCAGTCTAACCAAATGCTTATTACTTCCTTTAACCTATTAGGTCACATGCTCACTGGTGATTTTCAACAAAATGCACACAAATAAAACTATGTAATCATAAAAATATATATACAAACAGCACAAGTTCTGTGGCATTATTCCTTGGACATCAGTGGGTTAAGTTAAAGCAGTTAAGTGCAGTGCACACACACACACACACACACACAGTGAAATACATAAGTATGTAATATTGCTGGTGTGTAAAATACTCAGAGCGTGACTAAGTTAAAAATGGGAACATAGTAAATGCAGTTCAGATCTGAGTACTCTGGAGTTCTTTTACTGGTGTAACAACTATTGTTTTTCTTGTGGGTGTCTTGTCAATATTCTGTTAACACTTCACAGTCGCATCAGTCAGTGTTACTTTGCTGTTAAAGCTAAAAATTGAAAATGGTGCATTAATTTGCCACTGTCTGTAGGTATTCAATACATTCTCTGTCGGTCAGCTTTCAGATTTGTGTCAGGTCCGTATCTTTTTTGGGGGATCAAATACTGCTTTGCAGAAGCCATGTTTCTGTCCTGTGGATGTGGACATACGAGTGTGTGTGTGTGTTAGTGTTCCACACACACACACACACACTCACACACACACACACAAGCCCCAGCATCCAAGGACTTGTGACTACAAGATGCTTGGTGTCAGTGAGCTGGTGGAGATGAGTGAAGTCTAGCTGGACAATAGCGGCTGCCACAACACCGAAGACGCCTCTGGAAATAACAAACGTTTCTGGACTTTCGTTTGTTTTTCCATGTCATTTCGTCTCTGGAGCTATGTTTTATTTTTTTATTATTATTTTTGTACTGTTTCAGTTTGTTCTTGTTGTGCTTGCTTTGAAGCCATGGATGCTGGGATCTGTATTTTTTGTGCAGGCAAACAAAAACCAGAACGGAAAACAGAAGCGGAGGAAGTGAGGTCGATTCTGATTTTTTGTTTATTTGTTTGTTTGTTTTTTGTTGTTCCTTTTACGTAGAGAACGCTTCAGTGTGTGTGTGCGCGTGTGTATACATGTTTCTCTGTGCCAATAGCCACTGAGCGACGGCCTCTTTATGGACCTCCGTTGCTCTAGACTTGCTGTGTTGAGATTTTGTGGGACACTACATTTGTGTGTGAGATGTTTTTTATGTGTTCCTGTCATCCTCCTCTTCCTCCTCCTCCTCCTCCTCCTCCTCCCAGGCCCCCACCACTTCCTCTTTCTTTTCCACCTTTCCCTCCACCCCATACACACCCCCCTTAAAGGGAGGTTTAAAAAACTAGTACATTCCTTTGAAAAATGTTAATTAAAAAAATGACAAAATTTGTTTAAGCTCCACTCTTGGACTGTGCATTTTTTTTTTATTCTCTGTGTGTGTGTGTGTGTGTGTGTGTGTTTAATAAGGCAGGTTAGCACCACATGTCACCTCCCTGTAAGAAGTGATTGTTTAATTAATTACATTTGAGGCATTTATTGGTTAATTGTTTCTGAATTTGCTTCACACTGAACCAAATCATACAATTAAAATAACAGATTCTGTTTCTCATCCATTTTCTCTTTCTGTCTCACTGTCTTCTGTTTCTCTTTTTCCTTTTTCTCCTTCTCTGATCTGATCTCATCCGATCTCTCTCTCTCTCTCTCTCTCTCTCTCTCTCTCTCTCTCTCTCTCTCTATCAAAATCTGTTTTTTATTGTGCTTACTGGGGCTTCCATAAAGCTACAGGTAATTGTGCAGGAAAACTGGTTCCTGTTTATTCTCATACTATCAGATCCAGGCTTTCACCGAGGGCCCAATGTGATTGAAGAAAAATACATTCTTATTAAGTTAATGTAATCTGATGGTATATGTCTCCATTTTACCTGAAAGCAGGGTCTGATTTAAATCCACTAAATAATGCAATAAAATAAGCCCCCATTCCTTCCACTTGGCAAATCAAAGATGCAGGAATAAATGAGTCCATGTTTTTAAGGGGTCCAACGTCCCACTTTAGGACATTTGTGTTTAGTTTATGCACAAACAGTCATGATTCATTTTTACATGACCATATTCCAACCTCTCTGTTGCCTCAAAGCAGCCATTCAGAGTATTCAAGCCTAAAGTAACCAAAAACACTGCCATATAAGCATCACCGCAACTTCTCTCATACCGCATCGAGGTCTTAATTAATGTGGAATAGTCTCTTCAATGTGTTTTAGAACACATTATTTACTGCAAACCATAAAAGTGAATAGAAAACAGTTTTAACTGAATGCTATGCGCATCCATGTATTCAGAAACCACTTCAGGATCTGAATACTGCGGACAGCCTCTTGCACAACATTTTCAGTTTACCGCTTCAAAAGCAGGAGGAATGCTGTAAAATCAGATTTCGTGATAATAGTCTTTACAAGTATGGAGAAATTTGATCCCGTAATATATGACATCTTTGCTGCCTGCATCTGTGACGTTTGGTTGTTTTAGAGTTCAGTGAATCATAACTTCACTTTTACTGTTTACAGCAAGTCATACAATGTCCTAAAACACACTGACTAGTCTGTGAAACGTTTATTGTGACATAGATGTGGTTTAAGAGGTGTTTTGGTGATTGGTTATTGGTGTAACTGCTGATTTCCAACGTTTGTTATGCTAGCAAGGTTAGCCTCGCAGCTTTAGCTACAAACTAGCATCACCATGGAGACGCAGCTGCGGAAGCATACGCTGAGGGACGTCTTTAATAAACCACAAAACAGGGTAAGACACAGATTACATTCTTCTAACTTGACAATGAAAATGACACTTGACAATGAACCAACAACACACGAGAACACAAAGACGGCTGTACGGGAGACGCCTGTGAACACTCAGGGCTCGTAGGTGTAGGGGGGGGAACAAAATTAACTCCTGAAACACACAGACAGGGACATGGAGTATGAACACTAACAAAGCAAAATCAGACCTCTAATGTCCTGACTGATCAACTGGGTATGTGGTAAATCATATTATTTTTAATCAGACTAACCCAGTAAACAATTAGCCGTTGAAATAACGTAATGACCGCCGTCTAATCAACGTTCTCTTAAGGTTGAAAACCAAAGTTGAGAAGACGTCCAAACAGACATTGAAAAGACGTATTTTGTACGTCCGTTGACGTTATTAATTGGTCCCGAAATAAATGACTTGTATAAAACGCGTTTTGGACGTCCACTGACGTTATCGATTGGTCACCATTTAACTAACTTATTAAGATGGATTTTGGACATCCATTGACGTTTAAAACATGTCCTTGACGGACAGACTACTTTTAGACGTATTTTGGACGTCCATTGACGTTTAAAATATGTCCTTGACGGACAGACTACTTTTAGACGTATTTTGGACGTCCGTTGACGTTATTAATTGGTCCCGAAATAAATGACTTGTATAAAACGCGTTTTGGACGTCCACTGACGTTATCGATTGGTCACCACTTAACTAACTTATTAAGATGGATTTTGGACGTCCATTGACGTTTAAAACATGTCCTTGATGGACAGACTACTTTTAGACCTGTTTTGAACGTCCGGGGGACGTTCCTTGTTTACTGGGAAACCCTTAACAAGTTTACAAACAACATCAAATAAACATATTCTTTTATTAGCGGTGCTCTGTGATGGTGGTATCATGGCCGATGAGATGGTACTGTTTATAATTTGTTTGTTTGGCAAGTTGCATAAGAGCACCATATGCCACTGGGCTATTAGAATATGGAAATAATAATGTAGCAGTGATCTAATATGACTTGGGCCTAGAGGAGAAATATCTGTTGAAAGCGGAGAACAAAAAAAATATATATGAAACACACACACACACACACAAGCGTACACCGAATATTCTGCGGTCATCATTACTTTGTAATCATTTTTCTCCAGATGCACTCATGCTATGATGACGACTATTGGTGGTGACTGAGCTGATAGCTACCATATGCAGGACACACATTTTCACATACTGTTCACATACACTGCTGGATGTTTGCATGCCCTTATAGAAGAATATTAACATACACATAGTCCCTCATACACTTATATTTACATTACACATTCATAGACATAAATACCCCCATGCGCATTACATTACACATACAATACACTGCTCAGCTTTGGGAACAGAGCAACAGCGAATGTGGTTTTTCCATTCCACTTGCCCTAAGAAGAGAATTTCTTCATTGTTCATTTAAAAAGCAGAGGAAACTAATCTAAAACTTTGGCCTGCAGTGAAATCAATTAGGAGATAATCCTGGCTAATCAGATTTGGACAGGTTTCTGCAGCGAGCCTCCACAGCCAAAGCACAAGACTGGACCACTTGACTTAATGTCACCGCAGGAGCCGCAAGGTTGTGTTGCTATGGGGACCCTGTCTGAAGGTCAGAGAGAGAGAGAGAGAGAGAGAGAGAGGGATTTCTGGCTGGCCATAATTTGACCATTTAAAAAGGTGTTGGGTCATCTACATTATTTTTGCAATGATCCTGATTGAGAACAGACAGGGGAAAAACATAAAATATTCACACACACACACACACACACACACACACACACACACACCTTCCTTCTCCAAAACCACAGGAGAGAAAGTCCAGCTCAAGACCTGAAAAAAAAAATTCTCTCTCTCTCTGTCTGTCTCTCTTTGTCTCTCTCTTGCTCTCTTTCTCTCCCTCTCTCCCTCTCTCTTTCTCTCTCTCACTCGCTCTTTGTCTCTCTCTCTCTGTCTCTCTCTCCCTCTCTTTCTCTCTCTGTTTCTCTCTCTTGCTCTCTTTGTCTCTGTCTCTCTCTCTCTCTGTCTGTCTCTGTCTCTCTCTCCCTCTCTGTCTGTCTCTTTTTGTCTCCCTCTCTCTCTCTCTGTCTGTCTCTGTCTCTCTCTCTCTCTCTGTCTGTCTCTGTCTCTCTCTGTCTCTCTCTCCCTCCCTCTCCCTCTCTGTCTCTCTTTTTGTCTCCCTCTCTCTCTCTCTCTCTCTGTCTGTCTCTGTCTCTCTCTGTCTCTCTCTGTCTCTCTCCCTCTCTCTCCCTCTCTGTCTGTCTCTTTTTGTCTCCCTCTCTCTCTCTCTCTCTCTTTCTCTCTCTTGCTCTCTTTGTCTCTGTCTCTCTCTCTCTCTCTGTCTGTCTCTGTCTCTCTCCCTCTCTCTCCCTCTCTGTCTGTCTCTTTTTGTCTCCCTCTCTCTCTCTCTCTCTGTCTGTCTCTGTCTCTCTCTCCCTCTCTGTCTGTCTCTTTTTGTCTCCCTCTCTCTCTCTCTCTCTCTCTCTCTCTCTCTCTGTCTCTCTCTCTTTCTCTCTCTTGCTCTCTTTGTCTCTATCTCTCTATCTGTCTCTCTCTCTCTCTGTCTCTCTTTTTGTCTCTCTCTGTCTCTCTCTCTCTCTCCTCTTTCTCTTTCTCTATCTCTCTCTCTGTATCTCTTTCTCTCTCTCTCTCTCTGTCTCTCTCTCTCTCTGTCTCTCTCTCTCTCTCTGTATCTCTTTCTCTCTCTCTCTCTCTATGATATATTGGTATATCAGATATTATTTTTCAAAGTAAAAATTCACTCAAATAAAAATGAAAGTCAAACTCTTGTGTCTACACTGATGCTGCTCTACAGCACATTCTCACTGATGTAAGGGCAATAGGACAGAACCAATCTGTCTCAGTCTTTTTTCCTTTCTCTCCCACATTCCCCACTTTTTTTCATTATTTTATTTTTTGCTCTCGCTCTCTCTCTCTGATTGAACCTGTAGGCAGTGTGTTGATGGCAAGCGTCTGATGAAAAACGAGTGCTTAACTAGTCACCAGGAGTTCCTCTCTAATCTCTCCTTCTCCCACACACTGGCCACTGATTTCCTTCTATCCCCAACTCTCTCTCTCTCTCTCTCTCTCTCACACACACACACACACACAAACTTTTCCTGTCTCTTTCTTCACCTCTTTTTTGCTTCCCTGCATTCTTTTTCTTTCTCAATTTTTATTTCTCCCTCATTTTCACTTTCTCGTTTCCTCTCTCTCTCTGGGTCATTATACTTAATAGTCGGCCCGATGACACGTGCAGCTGGGTTTGGTAAAAATCGAGTGAAAGACAGAGAGAAGGAGAGGGAGAGATCAATTGTGTGCAGAAAGAATAAGAAAGAAAGAGGAAGGGAGAGCTGAGAATATGCAGAGTTTGCTGGCGGGAGGTTGGTGTTAATTTCAGATGATTAACCTTCAACTATTACTCTGTGATGTCACACACATCTCTTATTACAACTATGTACTGTCTCTCACACTGAACACACACACACACAAACACACACAATCTCTCATGGTCTCCACTTCTCTCACACACACAAAGAAAAAGCACACAGGCCCTCGGGTCTGAGTAAGAGTGTCCGTAAATCTCTCAGTGACTCATGCCTAGTTTTTTTGCCCTCAGCCACAGTGATACGGCAGTGGTTCTAGCTGTGTGTTCTCTATAGCCGTGGATTGCTATGAAGTTGTCCACACATTCCTTTCAACTGTGGCTCAGTCACAAGTGCACGACACATGGAAAAAGCCTTACCCAGAAGCTGACAAGTCGATAACCTGAGTATGACGATAGTGAGCTGTGAATCTGGAATGTTGTGCACAATGTAAAAACAACCATAAAACAGACTGAAATGATGTTAAACTGAGAAATTGTATTTATTTTTGCTGTTTGAAAAATATTAAATTAAAATCCAAATGTTGTGTAGTGCTACAAAATATAAACAAATTACTTAATAGGTTTTTTCAATCACATGGTTATGGAGCTCCAGGGACCTGGAGGTTGTGGGTTCGAGCTCCGGGTGACTGTCTGTGAGGAGTGTGGTGTGTTCTCCCTGTGTCCGCGTGGGTTTCCTCCGGGTGACTGTCTGTGAGGAGTGTGGTGTGTTCTCCCTGTGTCCGCGTGGGTTTCCTCCGGGTGACTGTCTGTGAGGAGTGTGGTGTGTTCTCTCTGTGTCTGCGTGGGTTTCCTCCGGGTGACTGTCTGTGAGGAGTGTGGTGTATTCTCCCTGTGTCTGCGTGGGTTTCCTCCGGGTGACTGTCTGTGAGGAGTGTGGTGTGTTCTCCCTGTGTCCGCGTGGGTTTCCTCCGGGTGACTGTCTGTGAGGAGTGTGGTGTGTTCTCCCTGTGTCTGCGTGGGTTTCCTCCGGGTGACTGTCTGTGAGGAGTGTGGTGTGTTCTCTCTGTGTCTGCGTGGGTTTCCTCCGGGTGACTGTCTGTGAGGAGTGTGGTGTGTTCTCCCTGTGTCCGTGTGGGTTTCCTCCGGGTGAATGTCTGTGAGGAGTGTGGTGTGTTCTCTCTGTGTCTGCGTGGGTTTCCTAATAATGAATCCTAAGTAATCTGTTGTCTATATTTATGTATAATGTTAAAGTTTTTTAAATAATGTTAACAACCTAAATATTTTGAGGTGCCTATGTGATTATTCACTGGGTGTAGATTTAGTTGTTTCTCACTGTATCTGAGTATGAAAATGGGTGGAGCTTGTGGGCATAGTAAACCCAAGCAATGTAAACAACCGTGCTTCAGTTTCTCTCTTAGCTTTCACTGTACCTTTGGATTTATATTGAGCTTACACACTGAGTTATGTGAGATGATGTCACATGACAAATGAGTTTGAACCTCAGTGGTTTGCAGTATCTCTAGCACTATCTATACTTTAAAGTATGCATACCTGGCAAGAAAGACAAACTAGTAAATCTCAGATACTCAGGACGGTTCCTTTAGGAATTGATAACAGTATGGTGCAGTACTCCAGAATTCACCGTCCGGTGTAAAGAACATTGAACGTATTTTGGATGATCCATGACTTTTAAAGTAAGCAGAAGAGAGGGTAAATTGGAATATCACTTTAAGCCAAATGTCAGGCCCATTGTAAAGGTGATGATGTATTAGCCAATCCTCATGTTTGGCTTAAATTACATAGTTCAGTGAGAAATCCTTTGTGAGATACCCTCAGGTTTAAGTTTCGGATATCACTTCTTGACACGGGGACGGTGAAATGAAGGACGGGAAGCGGCAAAAGTCCATCTCTTGTTTCCTTGCCTCAATACCTGGCATAACACCTCCTACACTTCAGGCCACCTGGGAAGTGAGCATGAAGCAACTTGTGTTTTCTCTGAGTTACAGGATGAGAGTGTTGCTTCTGCAGGTTTAGCTCAGCATGCAGCTCACTGGTCCTACTGTGTTCAGCCAAGTGTTGCAGCCTCGGTCACTTTGTCCTGATGTCTGCTGACCTTGGGTCAGTCCCGCCCAGTGTCCAGCATTTCTCATTGGGAGCCTCGAGTATATGTTCACTGACCTGAAGTCAGCAGTGCCCAGCCTGAGACGACTCAGAGACGGCACGACACACACGCCACACACTCCTTCCAGAAAATCAATACATGCTTGCCTGGTTGCGTTTTTTCCCCCTGCTTCTTATCCCCTGCGGGAACTCTTGTTCTGTAGGGGATTTGGAGATAATATGAAAGTGACAAGCAAAAAAAAAACAGTACAACATCTTGCCAGCACAGTCTCTCACATACACACACATAGGCAAGGGCACACACACACTCTGATACTCATCTGAGACAATGAGGAACGGCACAAAGGCCCGAAATTCATTTGAAAAGTTTTTTTTTTTTTGCCCCTGAAAAAATTCCCAAAGCGACAAGGGCCCTTCAGGACCAAAATGGCCGCCCTTCTGTCTCCTCTTCTCTCACTCTCACTCGCTCTTTCAGGGCAGGAAAGAAAAAGAGAAAAAGTAAATGAATCACCAGTCCGCCCCCCCTCACACACACACACACACTCCCCCATTGCTTTATTGAGGCAGCTGCACCCTTTGACCTCTGTGCCTGTGGAATGTGTGTGTGTGCTGCATGCTTGTGTGTGAGAGACAAGAGGGGGGTCTCTTTTCTTCCTTCAACAAAGCCTGTCAGCTCAACAATGGAGACGGAGAACAGTGTGTGTTCAGAAAGCCACTGGGCCGTGTTAGCAGTTAGCGTGCTAGAGCAGAAGGAGAGAGGAGAAGGAGGAATAGAAGTGAGGGAGCAAAGGAGAGAGAGAGAGAGAGAGAGAGAGAGAGAGAGACAGATAGTGGGTATTTGTTTTGTCTAGGTACACTCATAAATATACCATTTTGTTTCCAGAGAACCAGGCCCCTGTGTGTGGGTATCTGTCTGTCTTTGTGTGTTTGTGGGGGTGTTTGTTTTTGTATATTTTTCAAACAAATGCATCCAGCTTTCCTTTGAAGGAAATGTTTCCTAAACTATGATTCCCCTTTAGTATCGGATCCTGATGTGACAATGAAAAGAGTTTTTATACAAAAGCAAAATGTTATATTGTTTAAAATGGAGTCAAATTATTTCTCTAGATTCTGAATTAAAGATAGGCTCATGCAGTGGAGGCCTAGTACAAGCATGGCTAGGTTTAACACATTGACGAGCTAGTTGTGGCACGGTAGAGCAGCAGGTAGGAGTCGCAGTCACACAGCTCCAGGGACATGGAGGTTGTGGGTTCGATTCCAGCTCCAGGTGACTGTCTGTGAGGAGTGTGGTGTGTTCTCTCTGTGTCCGCGTGGGTTTCCTCCGAGTGACTGTCTGTGAGGAGTGTGGTGTGTTCTCCCTGTGTCCGCGTGGGTTTCCTCCGGGTGACTGTCTGTGAGGAGTGTGGTGTGTTCTCCCTGTGTCCGCGTGGGTTTCCTCCGGGTGACTGTCTGTGAGGAGTGTGGTGTGTTCTCCCTGTGTCCGCATGGGTTTCCTCCGGGTGACTGTCTGTGAGGAGTGTGGTGTGTTCTCTCTGTGTCTGCGTGGGTTTCCTCCGGGTGACTGTCTGTGAGGAGTGTGGTGTGTTCTCCCTGTGTCCGCATGGGTTTCCTCCGGGTGACTGTCTGTGAGGAGTTCTACTCCAGAGGAGTCCAGTGTTTTGGGGGCCTTTGTTTAACTGTTTGCTGTTGGACCTGGTGAATTAAGTCAATGTGCAGCTGCTAAAGTGTCCCATTTTATTTCATACATCAACATTATGCAGCTGAACTCTAATTGTTTTAAATCTCTTCAGACTTTGCACAAAGTATTCTCTTACATAAATTATTTAATGCATTTGTCTGCGATCATTATTTTTTATCCTATTGATGTCTTGACATTGTGTTAAAAACGTGTGTGTGTGTGTGTGTGTGTGTGTGTGTCTATTTAGCCCACGCAGCATGAGAGCATGCTCAGTGACTCCCTATAGCGCATGACATCAGCAATGTCAACCTAAAGCACTGCCAATTGCTCCATTCAAAGGCTCAATGTGTGTGTGTGTGTGTGCGCACTGAGTCTGCAGCTGGGGTACAGACAAAGGTGTTTGTCACACTCTGCTTCAAAATGTGGGTGTGTTTGAAATGTGGATGAGGGTGTAGCTGAGCCATACACACATCTAGCTCTGCTCTATCGATCAGTGAGGTGTGTGTGTGTGTGTGTGTGTGTGTGTGTGTGTGTGTATGTGGGCCCACAGTAATATTAGTATTGGCCTGTTTTAAGTGATGAAGCTTTAGCAGTGTGTTTGGCTCTGACCTGCAGCTGGACAGCCTGCCTGAACTAAGCCTGCCGTCCCCACTGAGCTCAACCATAATACACTACACTGACAGCAGCTCACTGAGTAAAGCCTGATCCACTATTCTCCCAGCAGGATCTCTGGGACAGCCATTAAACACACACACACACACACACACACACACAGTCCAACCAGCCAAAACTTTTCTTTTAGTTACTGGCAGCATACTTTTAACACATCTTCCTGTACTGTGTAAAACCCCAAAACCCAACTGACTCAAAATAACTTGGGAAAGGTGCTGAAGCATCTCACAGCTCCTATGTATATATATATATATATGTGTGTGTGTGTGTGTGTGTGTGTGTCAATAGGTTTCTGTTCCTTGCAATAGTGATTGACTTAATGATGTTTGTTTGGTTCCTGCAGAGGCTGACTGCAGCTTTAATCAAATCACCCTGATTCTCAGACTCCTGAAGGCCCGATGAACTAAATAAAGTAAGGTTTCAGACAATTACACAATGACCACAGCTGCTCTGCTAGCCCATATATCGCAGTAAGAAAGCATCGCTGATATCCAGTGGAATAACTTATGTATTGTTTGGTTTAAAGTAGTAAAGCCCACACTGAGCAGTGAGTCTTGTCTCCACCGTCTATGATCTTGTCACACAAACACAGCATGGGTGGAACATTTCTCTGTTGACCACCAATCAGAAATACTAATTACCTGCTGCCAACCAATCAGCAACTTGCTCATTCTTGGATTGAATGCAGTTGGATGGGAATTTAATATTTGCTGGAATAAGGGCTAGTTTTACTGGAGATCAGACCACGGCAAATGCAGACGCTCCCTGGTGCTACAGAGAATAGATGAGGATAACAAGCTAAGAACTAAAGTTAGCAGTGAAGTTACCTTACTGTGTGACCCCCCCTCTTTCTGTTCTTGTCTCAGTCTGAAACGTACATGTTCGGTTGAACAAAGTTATGATGCTGGTTTCGTTTGAGTTTGTCGAAATTTAGAGGAAGGGGTTAGTGATATGGCTCTAAAATAATATCATGATATTTCAGTGTATTTTGGTGATAATGATATTCTTGGCGATATGACACCACAGATTATTGCAACAAAATCATTCATTCATTATCTGTAACCCTTATCCAGTTCAGGGTCACGGTGGGTCCAGAGCCTACCTGGAATCATTGGGCGCAAGGCGGGAGTACACCCTGGAGGGGCAACAAAATCAATGTTACGCACATTCACACCTACGGACACTTTTGAGTCGCCAATCCACCTACCAACGCGTGTTTTTGGACTGTGGGAGGAAACCGGAGCCACACGCAGACACAGGGAGAACACACCACACTCCTCACAGACAGTCACCCGGAGGAAACCCACGCAGACACAGGGAGAACACACCACAGTCCTCACAGACAGTCACCTGGAGGAAACCCACACAGACACAGAGAGAACACCACACTCCTCACAGACAGTCACCCGGAGGAAACCCTCGCAGACACAGAGAGAACACAACACACTCCTCACAGACAGTCACCCGGAGGAAACCCACACAGACACAGAGAGAACACACCACACTCCTCACAGACAGTCACCCGGAGGAAACCCTCGCAGACACAGAGAGAACACAACACACTCCTCACAGACAGTCACCCGGAGGAAACCCACGCTGACACAGAGAGAACACACCACACTCCTCACAGACAGTCACCCGGAGGAAACCCACGCAGACACAGGGAGAACACACCACACTCCTCACAGACAGTCACCCGGAGGAAACCCACGCAGACACAGAGAGAACACACCACACTCCTCACAGACAGTCACCCGGAGGAAACCCACGCAGACACAGAGAGAACACACCACAGTCCTCACGGACAGTCACCCGGAGGAAACCCACGCTGACACAGAGAGAACACACCACACTCCTCACAGACAGTCACCCGGAGGAAACCCACGCAGACACAGGGAGAACACACCACACTCCTCACAGACAGTCACCTGGAGGAAACCCACGCAGACACAGGGAGAACACACCACACTCCTCACAGACAGTCACCCGGAGGAAACCCACGCAGACACAGAGAGAACACACCACAGTCCTCACGGACAGTCACCCGGAGGAAACCCACGCTGACACAGAGAGAACACACCACACTCCTCACAGACAGTCACCCGGAGGAAACCCACGCTGACACAGAGAGAACACACCACACTCCTCACAGACAGTCACCCGGAGGAAACCCACGCAGACACAGGGAGAACACACCACACTCCTCACAGACAGTCACCCGGAGGAAACCCACGCAGACACAGAGAGAACACACCACACTCCTCACAGACAGTCACCCGGAGGAAACCCACGCAGACACAGAGAGAACACACCACAGTCCTCACGGACAGTCACCCGGAGGAAACCCACGCTGACACAGAGAGAACACACCACACTCCTCACAGACAGTCACCCGGAGGAAACCCACGCAGACACAGGGAGAACACACCACACTCCTCACAGACAGTCACCCGGAGGAAACCCACGCAGACACAGGGAGAACACACCACACTCCTCACAGACAGTCACCCGGAGGAAACCCACGCAGACACAGAGAGAACACACCACAGTCCTCACAGACATGATAGCACTCAGAATTATCTGAACATGGCTTAAGTGTGATTTATTTTTATAATTTATTTGCTTTATGTATGCTGTGTCATTTAGTGAGAAAGCACAGAGTAATAAAAAACACGAGAAAGATTTAAAACTGTAAATTCTCTCATACGTTCAGCCTGAAGGACAGAGCACTCCATTACAGCACACAGCAAACACAACAAATAACATTAGTTTCAGACTGGAATGCTTTTAAAAACCCAAATAATGTCTTGTAACATATACACACACCCTCACGCATAAAATGCTTGTCTTTAGACGGCGTGTTATAGTGTTTAAGGCTAACATAAGCCCATGGATGTTTGCTTATAACAGATTTGCTTTGAAAGGATCTTATTAAAAAATGCTAAAGGGAGAAAACAAAGACGTTTTTTTAAAACCCCCATTAAATTCTGTAAAACAGAGCTGAACTGGCTCTCACACAATACATCCATGGCGCTGTGGTGGTGTTTCATCTGCTCCGTCTGCATAAATAGCTGCTAATAAAAGGTGATAAATAGCTGGTAATTTGTGTTATGTATCAGTTTGAAATCCCACCTTCCCAACGAGCTGTTTATTTCCAACTGTGAGCCATATTGCTTCAACACCCTCTCGGTAAGTCGCTTTGTATTGATTTTTTTTAATGTCTTGCAGAAAAGTGCTTGTTTAACAAGCAATCACATTTGCGTTACCTGACATTAATGCAATGGCTTTAAATGAAAATGAGTGTCTGGTGTTTTGAGGATGGAGACAATGAGTGTGGGAGGCCTGATCCTTATAGACCCACAATATGGAAGCATGCATTTCAGCAGGTATTTCACAATTAAGTTAAAATATGATCACATTTAACACAGCTCCAGGGGCCTGGAGGTTGTGGGTTCGATTCCTGCTCCGGGTGACTGTCTGTGAGGAGTGTGGTGTGTTCTCCCTGTGTCTGTGTGGGTTTCCTCTGGGTGACTGTCTGTGAGGAGTGTGGTGTGTTCTCCCTGTGTCTGTGTGGGTTTCCTCCGGGTGACTGTCTGTGAGGAGTGTGGTGTGTTCTCTCTGTGTCTGTGTGGGTTTCCTCCGGGTGACTGTCTGTGAGGAGTGTGGTGTGTTCTCTCTGTGTCTGTGTGGGTTTCCTCCGGGTGACTGTCTGTGAGGAGTGTGGTGTGTTCTCTCTGTGTCTGTGTGGGTTTCCTCCGGGTGACTGTCTGTGAGGAGTGTGGTGTGTTCTCCCTGTGTCTGTGTGGGTTTCCTCCGGGTGACTGTCTGTGAGGAGTGTGGTGTGTTCTCTCTGTGTCTGTGTGGGTTTCCTCCGGGTGACTGTCTGTGAGGAGTGTGGTGTGTTCTCTCTGTGTCTGCGTGGGTTTCCTCCGAGTGACTGTCTGTGAGGAGTGTGGTGTGTTCTCTCTGTGTCTGCATGGGTTTCCTCCGGGTGACTGTCTGTGAGGAGTGTGGTGTGTTCTCCCTGTGTCTGCGTGGGTTTCCTCCGGGTGACTGTCTGTAAGGAGTGCATTGTGTTCTCCCTGTGTCTGCGTGGGTTTCCTTCGGGTGACTGTCTGTGAGGAGTGTGGTGTGTTCTCCCTGTGTCTGCGTGGGTTTCCTCCGGGTGCTCCGGTTTCCTCCCACAGTCCAAAAACACACGTTGGTAGGTGGATTGGCGACTTAAAAGTGTCCGTAGGTGTGAGTGAATGTGTGTGTCTCTGTTGCCCTGTGAAGGCACGGGCCCCCATTCCAGGGTGTATTCCCACCTTGTGCCCAATGATTCCAGGTAGGCTCTGGACCCACCGTGACCCTGAACTGGATAAGGGTTACAGATAATGAATGAATGAAAATGAATGATCATATTTAAAATAAATGGAAAATCTGAATAAAGTAGGTATTCTCTCAGTACAATGCCCTGCGTTTACATTCCACTGTCATGAATTTATTTGTAAGAAGTATCTTTTAAAGTAGGACAGCGTGGTGACCTTGTACATAGTGTCACTGTCACACAGCTTCTGGGGACTGGGGTTGTGGGTTCAGTCCCTGTCTCGTGTCCCTATTTATGAGGAGGATCTGTTCTCTCGCCGAGAACTGCCCCAGTTTCCTCCCACAGTCCAACACACATTGATAGGTTCATTGGTTGTGTGCCTTATGATGCACTGGTGGCCTGACCAGGGTGTGTTCCTGTTTGAGGCCAGTGAATCCTCGTAGGATCCAGTCCCACTGTGACCCTGATCAGGAGGAAGAACATACAGATGGTGAATGAATAAACTAAAACCTTTAATCAAACCAAATTATAGACATATCTCTCTGTGATAGGGCTTTTATAGGTATTAAACCCAGGGGTGGGCCTGCAGGACCAAGGCCCGTTTAGTCAGACCCATTTTAGATTTCTGCAAATCAGACTCTAACCTGCGGCACGAGACACCAGACGCTGCTGATTGTTTTTGTGATCTGCATAAATCACCACCAACCCCCAGCAGTTGAAAAAAGCGCTCCCAGTGGTCAATATGGAGCTGCACCTCTGATTTAACCCTTTGTTGGTTTAGTTCCTTTCATCAAAGTTGTGAAACAGCTGACTCTGTTTCTAGAATGGTGCATTTTACATCAAAATTCACTGAATGACCTGACCTTTATATTATTTTTCCCCATGACTTTTGCTCTGTGTTTTTGAACATATTAATATTATTGGTGAAAATACTACATTCATTTTTAGTGGGTTTTTTTAGGTTAATGTAGTGTTAAACTTGAAATGATGATATAACTGATCATTTATCAGTATTCTCTCTCTTTCTTTCTCTCTCTCTTTCTCTCTCTCTCTCTCTCTCTTTCTTTCTCTCTTTCTCTTTCTCTCTCTCTCTCTTTCTTTCTTTCTCTCTTTCTTTCTCTTTTTTTCTCTCTCTCTTTCTCTCTCTCTCTCTTTCTCTCTCTCTCTCTCTCTCTCTCTCTCTCTCTCTCTCTCTTTCTCTCTCTCTCTCTTTTTCTTTCTCTCTCTCTTTCTTTTTCTCTCTTTCTCTCTCTCTCTCTCACTCTTTCTCTCTCTCTCTCTTTCTTTCTCTCTCTTTCTTTCTCTCTTTGTTTCTTTCTCTTTTTTCTCTCTCTTTTTCTCTCTCTCTCTTTCTCTTTCTCTCTCTCTCTCTCGTTTATTTCAGATTTTTCTGAAGTTTGTGTGAGTGTGAGTGTGTGAGGTGTGTTTGGTAGTGTGTTTGTGGAGCTAGGGCCTGTGGGGGAGTCTGCTGTCGGCGTTTGGCGGAAGCATGGCGTCCTCCCACACCCTGTTGTGTGAGAGTCTGACCCGCCGGCACGCGGTGAAGGTGGAGTGCCGGGCGAGTATGGAAGAGTGTGGTACGGCGGCGGTAGATGTCGTCGGCCACGAGAACATGGTTTCCATCTCGAAAATGAGCAACGCGTTTGTTTTGTTTTTGGTTAATGAGCATTTCGCGGCTGTTTTGGTGGAAAAAGGGTTAATTATTAATGACCAGTTCACGCCTGTGCTGCCCCTGAGTACCCCGTCCAAAAGGATTATTTTGTCCAACGTCCCTCCCTTCATTAAAGATGAACACATCGCTCAGGAGCTTTCCCGCTTTGGGAAGCTCGTCTCCCCGATCAAGAAGATCCTCATAACTTGTAAGTCGCCCTTACTTAAACACTTGGTGTCTTTCAGAAGATCTGTTTTCATGGTGTTGAATGGAGGAGCTGAAAGTTTGGACTTAGTCCTGAAGTTTAAAGTTGATGGTTATGTTTATACAGTGTTTGCTTCGACTGAAAATAGTATGAAGTGTTTTGGGTGTAAACAGGTCGGACATCTTATTCGTGACTGCCCTGAACGAGTTAATACAGGTACTGAGGGGACAGGGGGTACTGAGCGGTCGGGGCCTGTAGTGGCTGTGCCTGCGGTGGTCGTCCCCCCTGCGACTGCTGCTTGGCCGGCTGCACGGACCCCGAACAGTAGAATGTCACCACCGGGGGGGTCCGCTGTTGGGGTGGCTGCCGGGGACGTGCTGGCCACGGTGGAGCCTTTTTCAGGGGGGCCCTCTGTTGGGGTGGCTGCCGGGGCCGCGTTGGCCGCAGCGAAGCGCTCTTCGGCGGGGACCTCTGTTAGGGGGGCTGCCGGGGCTGCGTTGGCCGTGGTGGAGCCCTCTTCGGTGGGGTCCGCTGTTGTGGTGGAGCACTCATCAGCGGGGCCTGCTGTTGGGGGGGCTGCCGGGGCCCCGTTGGCCGTGGTGGAGACCTCTTCCGTAGGGTCCGACGTTGCTGGGGTGGCTGCTGGGGCCGCGCTGGCGGTGGTGGAGCCCTCTTCAGTAGGGCCCTCTGTTGGGGTGGCTGCCGGGGCCGTGGTGGAGCCATCTTTGGCGGAGCCCTCTGTGGGGGTGGCTGCCGGGGTCGGGTCGGCCGTGGTGGGGCCCTCTTCGGCGGAGCCTGCTGTTGGGGTGGAAGCTGGGGCCGCGTCGGCCGTGGTGGAGCCCTCTTCGGCGGAGCCTGCTGATGGGGTGTCTCCCGGGGCCGCGGTGGCCGCGGTGGAGGCCTCTTCGGCGGGGCCTGCGGTTGGGGTGACTGCCGGGGCCGCGTCGGACGCGGTGGAGCCCTCTTCGGCGGGGCCTGCTGCTGGGGTGGCTGCTGGGGCCGCGTCGGCTGTGGTAGGGTCATCTTCGGTGGGGCCTGCTGTTAGGGTGGCTGCCGAGGCCGTGTCGGCCGAGGTGGGGCCCTCTTCGGCGGGGCCTTGTGGGGGGGGCTCTGGTGGTGTTTACGTGGAGGAGAGGGACGGAGGGGTGCAGCACAGCTGTTCTGAACTGGCTCCAGCCCGAGAAGCAGGACAGGAGGCTGGAGGAGTAAACCTGATGGAGGTTGAGTCCGTTTTTAAAATTCCTCATAAGAGGAAGAAGAGGGGCCAGGGAAAGGGAAAAAAACAGGCCAAACAAGATGTGACGACAGTGGACGACAGAGACTCGGACAGTGAGGGCTCTCTCTCTGACTCGGGATGGTCTGTGTGCTCCCAGGAAGAGAACAGGCCTCAACTGTACACTGTTGAAGAAATTAGAAAGTTTTTACGAGTTACTAAAGGACAGAAGGGTGTGAGGGTGGAGGAACATTTCCCAGACAGTGTTCAGTTCATACGGGACGTCAAACACTTGCGGAGGGAGGGGGTTTTTACGGAGCAGGAGACGTTTAGACTAAAAAAGTTACTGACCAAACTGAACAAAGTGCAGTGTGAAGACGACTCCTGAACGGACTTTTATCTCTGATTGTTTTTTGTCCCCTCTTTTTTACCTTTTTTAATGGAAGGTTTTCAAATCGCCACCTTAAATATTAATGGGGCAAGGGACTGTGAGAAAAGGGCAAAGTTTTATGAGCTGGTTAAGCACAAACGTATTGATGTTGTCTTTGTGCAGGAAACCCACAGTGATGTGGAAAATGATGCTGAGTGGGCGAAGGAGTGGAGTGGACTCGCTGTTCTAAGCCACAACTCATCCCTTAGCGGTGGGGTGGCACTCCTTTTCTCACAGTCTTTTATTCCGGTCTCTTATACAGTGGAGGAAGTTTTAAAGGGACGACTTTTAAAAGTGAGGGCTGTCTTTGAAGAAGACACTTTTGTTTTTATCTGCGTCTATGCTCCAACACTAGGAGCTGAGAGGTTACTGTTTTTAGACGCACTGAGCTCTCTTTTAAAAAGTTGTGACTCCACAGAGTTTTTAGTCTTGGGTGGAGATTTTAACTGTACAGCACACAAAACAGACCGGAATCATGGCGAACCTCACGCGGCTTCACGGAAGCGTCTTTGCGAGATGCTGGAGGCCCATGAGTTGTGTGATGTCTGGAGAAGTTTCCATGATGAACAAAGACAGTACACATGGGCCCACAGTAAAGATAACATGCTCTCGCTGGCCAGACTGGACCGCTTTTATTGTTTTAGACACCAACGATCTCTTTTTACACAGTGTTTTATTGCCCCGGTAGGAATCTCTGACCACTCTATGGTCCAGGGAACTATCTTAAAAACAAAGGTGAAGCCGCGGAGTGCGTACTGGCATTTTAATACCACGCTTTTAGAAGATGCCAATTTTAAAGAGTCTTTTACCTTTTTCTGGGGTGTTTTTAGAGCAAAGAGAAATGATTTTACCTCTGTTCAGCAATGGTGGGACGTAGCCAAAGCTAATGTTAAATTATTCTGTCAACAGTACACTCTCAATGTCACGAGGGACATTACTAGGTCACTTAAAGCTCTGGAGATTGGAATAGTGGGGCTCCAGGGTCTTGCGGAGACCACAGGAGATTTAGGGCATATTAGAGCTCTCAACAAAAAGAAGGCTGCTCTGGCTGATTTACTGGGTATAACAGCACAGGGGGCGCTGGTCCGCTCACGCTTTCAGTGCGTGAATGAACTGGATGCTCCTTCTAAGTTCTTCTTTAGTCTTGAGCGTAGAAATGGACAGAAGCGGTACATGCATGCTGTGCGATCAGAATCAGGGGATCTCCTTAATGATCCTGCTGACATTCGCAAGCGAACAGTCAGCTTTTTCTCAAAGCTGTAT
>NC_089808.1:3336338-3366338 GCF_029633855.1 Hoplias malabaricus
CAGCACCTTCTTGTTTCCCCCTCAGCTCCACAGCCCTGTGATTAAAAGTCTGTTGATGCTGTAGCCTGCAGACGTACAGCATACACACACATCCGCAGCATGCAAAGTGACATATACAAAGCACTCCCAGTCATTCTTATTGAGGACACCCCCCCAATCCCCTGCCACTGCCTTTGTGCATGCGTACACACAAACGCACACACACAGACTCATACCCCATGTGGATGTGACCCCTTGACCTTGCTGTCATGCTCAGTACCCATCTGCCACAGGGAGGGAGAGAGAGGGAGAGTAGAAGAGAAGAGAGATGGGTGTGGTAGGGTCACGGTTTACAGCGTTCGACAGACACTATGCTGCCGAATGTCAGCCCCTTCTTTCACCCCCACAAAAAAATCTAAGTGACATCCTATACTCCTCCGTGCCTCACTCAGCGACTGATAATCAATGTTCTCATTATTCTGCAGAAGTTCTTTGTTGCTGATATCTCAAGTTTGGAAGAGTGGCCTTGGATACACTAGGAATTAAATGACTTACAAACTGAGAATATGTTGACATTAATTGGAGCTGCATTTTCTGTTGAGGTTTTTCAGTGTGTGTATGCTGACTCTGCACTATTGCACACTTCTCAAAGTATGCGCAACAGTCGTGTTAGTGTACTATAAGAATGGTGTGTGGGAAGCTTTACTGTGCCATTTATAATTTAAACTGGGCTACATTCACTGATGGCACTTTTCCAGTGCATAGGACCTACACGACTACTCGACTCGGCACGGCTCTTTTGCTTTCCCACTGGTCACATCTGGTACCTGGTGCTTTATCAGTCTGGCCAGAGAGATGTGTCAATCACCCATCCACGTGGGTTTCCTCCGGGTGACTGTCTGTGAGGAGTGTGGTGTGTTCTCCCTGTGTCTGCGTGGGTTTCCTCCGGGTGACTGTCTGTGAGGAGTGTGGTGTGTTCTCTCTGTGTCTGCGTGGGTTTCCTCCGGGTGACTGGCTGTGAGGAGTGTGGTGTGTTCTCCCTGTGTCTGCGTGGGTTTCCTCCGGGTGACTGTCTGTGAGGAGTGTGGTGTGTTCTCCCTGTGTCTGCGTGGGTTTCCTCTGGATGACTGTCTGTGAGGAGTGTGGTGTGTTCTCCCTGTGTCTGCGTTGGTTTCCTCTGGGTGACTGTCTGTGAGGAGTGTGGTGTGTTCTCCCTGTGTCTGCGTGGGTTTCCTCCGGGTGACTGTCTGTGAGGAGTGTGGTGTGTTCTCTCTGTGTCTGCGTGGATTTCCTCCGGGTGACTGTCTGTGAGGAGTGTGGTGTGTTCTCCCTGTGTCTGCGTGGGTTTCCTCCGGGTGACTGTCTGTGAGGAGTGTGGTGCTCCGGGTTCCTCCCACAGTCTAAAAACACACGTTGGTAGGTGGATTGGCGACTCAAAAGTGTCCGTAGGTGTGAGTGAATGTGTGTGTGTTGCCCTGTGAAGGACTGGCGCCCCCTCCAGGGTGTGTTTCCGCCTTACGCCCAATGATTCCAGGTAGGCTCTGGACCCACCGCGACCCTGAACTGGATAAGGGTTACAGATAATGAATGAATGAATGAATTTACATTATTTTACTCACAGCTGCAGTTTGTAACTTTGCCTTGAGGAGGTTTGAAGAGGCTTTAATGCTCCTCGGGCTAAAGGCCGATGAAGACCTCTAGTGAAAGCTGAACGTGCAACAAGTAAAATTGATCTGTGAGAACTGGGGAGTGGAGCCATGTTCAGTCCAAAACACAAAAATAACGGGAATACATGATGAAAAAACCGTGCCTAAATATACCGCCATTGTTGCTGTGGTTTTCAAAGCCAGTGATTCCCTAAAGAGATAGGGTTTTGCGACATCACCAGCTCCATTTTGCGGGGGAGCTGTGCCAACTTTAAGCGAGCCGATTCGACTAGAGCCGGACCCATGTGGTGGAAAAGCACCATATGCAACTCTTTTGTGCTACACACCTAATGAGTTGTTCTGTTGAACAGCCTCCAGCCCTAAAACTACCACAGTCCCACCCTAGTTCTGAACCAGTACTATGCCAGTTTTGCCATGTTCCTTCCGTAGTCCTACGCCAGTGTAAACCCTGTCCTGCCATTGTCGTACTCTAGTGCTGCCCCAGTTTTGTCATACTAATACACCAGTGCTGTCGCAGCTTTACCAAAGATGTGGCGTATTCCTACCCCAGTACAACACCCAACTCTGCAGTATTCCTACCATATTACTGCCCCAGTCCTGCCATAGACATGCCCAAGTGCTACCATTGTGCTTCTCCAGTGCTGCCACAGTCCTTCCCTGATGAGTGTAAAGATATAAAAATATAAATTCTTAAAAGAGTTCTGAGCAGCTTCTGCTGTTGCTGTTGGCTCTCTGCCTGAATTACAGTGAATTAAGTGGCGTATTTGCCACTAGTCTCTTTCAGCGATATTGTTCTACATCTCCCATGAAATATTCATAATCTCTAGATGTAAATTATTACTGAATTGTTTTAGAGTTCATTAGAAGTTTTAAAGACTCTAAAAAACTTTTTAAACATAAGTCTATAAAACTTTAGAAAGTAGAATCACGCCGGAGTGCAACAGCAGCACAGTTTTCTGTGCTAATGCTTTGCTGCTCCAAACCATAAACCTTCAGAGCTACAGGCCCCGCTGGGAGTGGAGCGCATCGGTGCAGCCTTTTAAAAACACCAGCTTCATCACTTGATACTGAAGTGTGTGTAGCGCTTTACTGGCCACTGGCCTACCATGACTAACAGGCCGTCCAGAGGACCGGCAAGTCTCCAGGTGGTCTGTTTATAAAATTTTGGTTTTCCATGAGCAGTAGTCAAGGATAGCATGCATTATACAATATTTAGTTCTTACCATGCATTATGCAATATTTACTTCTGATCATAAATTATATAATATTGAGTCCTGGGCTCTTAAACAATGACTAGTTGAAAAGTGTCCTATCAAGGTTAGTATTGCAAATAAAATCATGGTTTATGGTTCATTCATTCATTCATTATCTGTAGACCTTATCAAGTTCAGTCCAGAGCCTACCTGGAAACATTGGGCGCAAGGCGGGAATACACCCTGGAGGGGGCGCCAGTCCTTCACAGGGCAACACACACACACACACACACACACACACACTCACACACTCACACCTGCGGACACTTTTGAGTCACCAATCCACCTACCAACGTGTGTTTTTTTGGACTGTGGGAGGAAACTGGAGGACCCGGAAGAAACCCACGCAGACACAGGGAGAACACACCACACTACTCACAGACAGTCACCCGGAGGAAACCCACGCAGACACAGAGAGAACACACCACACTCCTCACAGACAGTCACCCGGAGGAAACCCACGCAGACACAGGGAGAACACACCACACTCCTCACAGACAGTCACCCGGAGGAAACCCACGCGGACACAGAGAGAACACACCACACTCCTCACGGACAGTCTTTTTGATAAGTTGTTGATTAGAATATTGTTTAACAGCCTTAAATCTGAGCTTGAAAAAGGGGCATCGGAAAATGTAAAAATAAATAAGATGATGATATTTTTGACACTTAAAATCTTAGTAAATTTTAGTAGTAGGCTTAAATATCTAAAGTTTGGCATCTCCGCTCAGCAACACGTATGAATTGTGTGTGAGTTTAAACAGTAAACACTTATATATAGCTGATATTTTACAGCCATTAAATAATTATGGCTCTAAAGTCATCAGCTGGACCTTGTGGTGTGTGTTCTGCTAGGTGAGTAGAACTCAGTGTTAATGGGCTGTATGAAGTTAAGATTTGTGGCGCCTCTATTACTCACTCAGTCCACCTGTGGTGTCTAACATTAACATCAATTCAAGTGCTGACCGCTGTTATTCAGATAAACCCAAGTCTGTTCGAGCTCTCAAACGGCGCCACAAGTAAGTCTTTCCTTTCTCTTTGTGTGAGGGTTTTTTTTATTACTGACAAACAATGATTTGCTGTAATTTGTGAGATTCTGAACATTTTGTTCATTTGTAATAAATCGCCCTGCGATCCTTTTAATTGAATCCCATTAAATCAGACTTTCTACATTGTGCCATTGAAAAGCAGCCACACAACAGCCAATTAGTAGGTTTTAAACGCTGCCTCCTTCATGAAGTGCTTCCTTTGTCAGCAGTGCCCCGTCTCGTCCTAATTACGCCTGACAGCATGGCGGCGGCGGGGTGAGGCAAGCACGAGGCCCAGTGGTTGAGTCAGTGTGTGGGAACGAGGCGGTTAGAAGGGTGCAGAGTGATTACCTTCTGCACTACATACTTATATATACCACGCATTGTATTTTGTCCTCCAAGCATAACCCCTGCTGCCTTACTAATCCCACACCCCCCTCCCTTAAAGTCCCCCAGCCACCTTCAAACCCCCTCCACTCTTCCACCCTCTAAAACCTCCTTCAACACCCACCCCAGCGGCTTCTTACACACTTAACCTCACGGGTGTAACTTTGGACGGAACATGGGGCTGACACCAGGTTCAAAGAAAAGATTTTAAAGCAAAGAAAAAGTTAACATTCTTTATACTTTTTTTTTTGTAGATGTGTTATGCTTTGGCAAAGCTATATCTGAACATGGTCATGGTCAATAAAGCTTATTCAATTTCTTCATTCATTCATTATCTGTAACCCTTATCCAATTCAGGGTTGCGGTGGGTCCAGAGCCTACCTGGAATCATTGGGCGCAAGGCGGGAATACACCCTGGAGGGGGCGCCAGTCCTTCACAGGGCAACACACACTCACACCTACGGACACTTTTGAGTCACCAATCCACCTACCAATGTGTGTTTTTGGACTGTGGGAGAAAACCGGAGCACCCGGAGGAAACCCACGCAGACACAGGGAGAACACACCACACTCCTCACAGACAGTCACCTGGAGGAAACCCACGCAGACACAGGGAGAACACACCACACTCCTCACAGACAGTCACCTGGAGCAGGAATCGAACCCACAACCTACAGGCCCCTGGAGCTGTGTGACTGCGACACCTACCTGCTGCGCCACCTTATTCAGTTTAATTAATTTGAATTGAAAAGATTTGGCAAAATCTCTCCTGAAAATTGCTGCTTCTAATGTACTCAACGTTGCCAAATATTCAGTATTTTACAAAATCAGTATTAGGGCTGTAATCCACTATAATCAGTAAAAACAAACAGTTTTCATCTTTTATATCTAAATTAATTACGCGAGGGTGTGGGGGGGATGCGACCAAGTCATAATTACTGGTGGGTTGTAACCTCTATCCCCCTTGGAAATTATGTCTGTGCTCAACCCTTACCACCTCCCCAACACTTCTCCATCCGCCAAACCCCACCTCCACTGACTAAAAAAAAGCTAATTTCCTTTTGCGCCCCGAGCAATGTGTGCCGCGCTAATTGTGCGAAGGTAGAGTGGTGATTTTCTTTGTGAAAGAGTGTTAGAGAAAGGGCGAGGGCAATGTATTCTGTGTGTGTGTGTGTGTGTGTGTGTGTGTGCGTGCCAGTCTAGGCATGGTTCCAGGGCTTCCTGTGCCACCTGGGCATCTTAAAGTCTGCCAGTCTGACAGTACAGGAGCCCCAGCTGGACCAGGGCAAGCGTGTGTGTGTATGTGTGTGTGTGTTTTGGAAAGAGTTGGTTTAGTAATGAGGCATTAGTGCCAAAAGCATTAGCTGTCTTGAGCCTCAGACCCACCCAAGCACCCTGGGGCTTCTGAACCTTGAGTTTGGTATTGTGTATGTGTTTGTGTATTTAAGGTTTTTTTTTTTTTTTGCCCTCTCTCTCTTTCTCTCTCTCTCTCTCTCTCTCTCTCTCTCTAGATTATTCAAGCTGTCTAGAGACATCCCTGTGTCTATGTGTGTAGACATGTTTTATTTACTCTGCTTGTGTATGTGCTGAATGTGTGTGTGTGCGGTCTTATCATTTTAATGCCCTTCATCACATATGGCTTTACAGAATTAACATTTCCATAGATAAGCAGCAGATATACATCTTCATGTAAAGACATGCTCTAGTGTGCCATGGCTACACACAGAGCTGTACTTTTCTCTCCCTTTTGGTGTGTGTTGTGTGTGTGTGTGTGTGTGTGAGAGAGAGAGAGAGAGGTAAAAGAGGGAGAGAGAGAGACAGAGAGAAGAGAGAGAAGAGAGAAAGAGAAGAGAGGGAAGAGAGAGAGAGGGGTAAGAGAGGGAGAGAGAGAGACAGAGAAGAGAGAGAGATAGAAGATAGAGAGAGGAGGAGGGGGAGAGAAGAGAGGAAGGGAAGGGAGAGAGGGAGGAAAGAGAAAAGAGAGGGAAGAGGGAGAAAGAAAGAGAGGAGAAGAAACAGAGAGAGAGAGAGGGAGGAAAGAGGAGAAAGAAGAGAGGGAAGAGAGAGGGAGAGAGAAAGAGAGAGAGAGAGGGAGGGAAGAGAGAAAGAGAGAAGAGACAGAGAGAGAGAGAGAGAGAGAGAGAGAGAGAGAGAGAGTGTACGCTCAGGAGCACAGACAGTGAGCTAAACTGAGGTGTTTAGATTCAGATACATGCCAAGTGTCTGTGCCACAAACTACATACTCTTTAAATAAATAGACATACTGTAGCACATATGGTTCAGATATTTTTCTGTATGTATTCTTTGTTGACTGGGATATATCCAGCAGATTAAGTTTCCAGTCACATCCAAGAGATTAAACTTGCAGGTGGCTGATTTTTTATTTATTTTTTATTTTTTTGAATTACTTGGAATACCTGTTGTTGTTTTTTTGTGATCTGTCAGAATGAGAATAAAATAATTCACCATGTCTTTTACTCAGATTTATAAACAACATCTGCTGTAATTGGCCGCCCTGTACTATACCTCTGTCAAACAGAAGTCCAATACTGGATGAAAAGTGTAAATGTGCTGCTCACTGTATATACACTATGAATACAGTGGGCTAATTAGTTTTAACATTTTTCATTCATTCATTATCTGTAACCCTTATCCAGTTCAGGGTCACGGTGGGTCCAGAGCCTACCTGGAATCACAGGGAATACACCCTGGAGGGGGCACCAGTCCTTCACAGGGCCACAAACACTCACACACACACCCCTACGGACACTTGAGTCGCCAATCCACCTACCAAACATGTGTTTTTTGACTATGGGAGGAAACTGGAGCACCCGGAGGAAACCCACGCAGACACAGGGAGAACACACCACACTCCTCACAGACAGTCACCCGGAGGAAACCCACGCAGACACAGGGAGAACACACCACACTCCTCACAGACAGTCACCCAGAGGAAACCCACGCAGACACAGGGAGAACACACCACACTCCTCACAGACAGTCACCCGGAGCAGGAATCGAACCCACAACCTTCAGGCCCCTGGAGCTGTGTGACTGAGACACCTATCTGCTGCACCACCGTGCCGCCTTGTTTTAGGAATTATCCCTCCGCCTCTCCACCAATTAATGGTTTTTATAAAAGGCTGACATCTTTGTTTAAAATGTTTTGAAGATAACTCCATTATAGGCCCATATTTAAATCAAATGGAGGCCCATAGTCTGCTTTGTGGAGTGGCTCAGGGATGGTGAGAAGCGTAATGCATTGTGGAGTGTGCTGACAGAGCTGAATGTCCACTGATGCTGGGAACAGGCTGGAGCTGAAGGGAATCCCTTGAGGCTGATTACCACAAGCCACCAAATGCCATTAGGCCATAATGAAGCCAGCCACAAGCCCTCTGATGCCTAATGAAGTGAATGGACGGTAATGTTATTATAGTGCAAGCTGGGCTGTGATTGTAGCCGGACAGGATAAACACACAGACACAGACACACGCTCCTATGATGGGGAGAACTGTAAAAACAGTGAGTAGACAGAAGGGCAATATGTGTGATTTACAGAGGCGTTCAGTGGGAGCTGGGGTGGGCGAGGCTGTGTTCTGTGTGTGCACTGAGGTTTGAGCTGAAGCATTAAAGCCCATAAAACATACTCTGTGACTTTCTGTAAGACTGTAATGTACCACAAGCTTTCTGTAATGTGAGCAACACAGACCAGAAAAGCTTGGCATAGGGAGCATAAGAGGCACAGGTCAGGTCTGCGCTAGTGTAGTTCTCAACAGTGATGTGCTTTGGGCATTTTATTTTTAAAGACAAATTTTTTTGTTTTTTTGCTTTCTTCTAAACTCAAAGGTATTAATACGCGTTCTGTCCTCCACTCCACAGTAACAGCCACTACTCTTCTGGGAAGGCATTAGACTTTGCAACATGCTATTAGGATTTGATTGCTGTCACAGGTGCATTAGTGAGGTCAGGTGCTAATGCGGGAGGATTGATTCTGAATCATAAGTGCACCTTGGGGCAGAATAGTACTGTAACATATAGAGTTGATGCCACACAGCTCCAGGGTCCTGTGGTTTTGGATTGAATCCCTACCTCAGGTCACTGTGAGGAGTGTGGTGTGTTCTCTCTGTGTCTGCGTGGGTTTCCTCCGGGTGACTGTCTGTGAGGAGTGTGGTGTGTTCTCTCTGTGTCTGCGTGGGTTTCCTCCGGGTGACTGTCTGTGAGGAGTGTGGTGTGTTCTCTCTGTGTCTGCGTGGGTTTCCTCCGGTGACTGTCTGTGAGGAGTGTGGTGTGTTCTCCCTGTGTCTGCGTGGGTTTTCTCCGGGTGACTGTCTGTGAGGAGTGTGGTGTGTTCTCCCTGGGTCCGTGTGGGTTTCCTCCCGGTGACTGTCTGAGGAGTGTGGTGTGTTCTTTCTGTGTCTGCGTGGGTTTTCTCCGGGTGACTGTCTGTGAGGAGTGTGGTGTGTTCTCCCTGTGTCTGCGTGGGTTTCCTCCCGGTGACTGTCTGAGGAGTGTGGTGTGTTCTCTCTGTGTCTGCGTGGGTTTCCTCCAGGTGACTGTCTGTGAGGAGTGTGGTGTGTTCTTTCTGTGTCTGCGTGGGTTTCTTCTTACAGAAATATGTGTTGGCATGTGTGGCTGTTCTAAAGTGTCCATGCGTGTGAATAAGCAAGTGACAGGGTGATGTGTTAACAGACAATGAATGAATGATGAAAGTGCACCTCCATCTTATATATAAGAGGTGGGTATTTAGAGGAAATAGAGAACGTTATACACATATAGCTGATACGATGGGTACATGGGCATGGCGACCTTGGTGTTGCTTACTCTGCAACTTATTTCTGAACACTGCCTCTGTCTGCAGACAGTCTCCTAATGAACCCCCTCCACCCCGGTTAGGCTTCAGCGTGGCTGCTCCACAGTGTCCTGTTCTATTGGGGTTACTCTCCTATGGTGACTTTATAAGTAGCGTGTGCACAGCTGACTGTCTTTAATAGCAATGGGTTCAGCTTAAAGTTTGTTGAACGCATTAATTACATCCAGCGTCTGGTTAGTTTTCGACATACAGTGTATAAAGGAACACAGTGGAAAGAAGTCAAAGACTTTATTGTGTTGTCTTTGACAAACATGTCCGTCTGCTTTTATTGTGGAATAAACTGAGCTGAAACATTAATTAAGCCTCACGCTTGGAGCCTAAAGCCTACTCACCAGAGTAAAAGTGCACCAACGGCCTTTAAATATTAAAATAAAACTTTTCATTTATTGTTTAATATCTGTCTCAGGAGAATAGTTGGACAGAAGTTTCTGCTCATTCCATGATTGTGTTTATCCTTTTCTCAAAGGTTTAAGGTCAGACAGAGGTCTACGAAGTGGCCTTTGACAGAGATTAGTGATGTTTTTGTAAACTGGTCAACAGCCTCTATGTGGAAAAATGGAGCCTAGCTGAATGATGCTGAATGTTTAAGCTATTGGGGGAAAAACATGGTTTCTCTCTCTTTCTCTCTCTTTCTCTCTTTCTATTTCTCTCTGTCTTTCTATTCCCCCCCCTCTCTCTCTCTCTCTTTCTTTCTTTCTCCCTCTTTCTCGTTCTCTCTCTTTCTATTTCTCCATCTCTCTCTCTCTTTCTCTCTTTCTATTTCTCTCTGTCTTTCTATTCCCCCCTCTCCCTCTTTCTATTTCTCCCTCTCTCGCTCTCTCTCTTTCTATTTCTCTCTCTCTTTCTTTCTCTTTCTCTCTTTCTCTAACTCTTTCTCTCTCTCTCTTTCTCCCTTTCTCTCTCTCTCTCTCTCTCTTTATCCCTTTTCTCTCTCTCTCTTTCTCTCTTTCTCTAACTCTTTCTCCAACTCTCTTTCTATTTCTCCCTCTATCTCTCCCTCTTTCTCCCTCTCTCTCTCTTTCTATTTCTCCCTCTCTCTCTCTCTCTCTCTCTCTCTTTCTATTTCTCTCTCTCTTTCTATTCCCCCCCCCCCTCTCTCTCTCTCTCTTTCTATTTCTCTCTTTCTATTTCTCCCCTCTCTCTCTCTTTCTCCCTCTTTCTATTTCTCTCTCTCTCTCTCTCTCTCTCTGTGCTTGTGTATTAAGTTTTCAACTTTAACTCTCTTGTGGGCACACACTAGGTGCAAGGATTAATTTCTCCCACTTCACTATTACTGACTCTTTTATCCCTGCAACATCCTACACACACACACACACACACATACACACACACACTGTCTTTTCACATCCATTTAATTAACTACCAAATGAATTATTCATAAAAGGACCACAGGGCAGCAGATAATTATAATGATCAGGATAATTATGTTTATTTTGCTTTTTTTTATTGTATTAAGATGTCCACGGCTTTCTGTGCACTGTGGGCATCCCTTAGAAACATGGGGACTGTTTCTCTCCTTTTAATTTCTTTAACCTCCTGAAGCGAGAACACGGTTCTAGTTAAAATATAAGGCAGGTGATACATTTGTTTGCACCTTAATTCATTTGAAAGAAGGCTAGGAGGGTGGAGTAGGTTTTCTAAACACAGATAGAGCGGTTAATAAGCCAAAGACACACAGCTTTCAATGTCTCACCTCAAAGAGTCTCTCGGAGTGACTGCACCGTTTAAAGTTAAGACAGTTGTCATATCTGGTTTAATCTTCTTTGATTTTGAAAGAGATTGTTAGCCTCTTCCTCTTCATTGCTCAACTGTACTCAGCTCTCGGTTGTTTTTATTCATTACGATGCATTGTGCCTGCATGCATTTAAAGAAATAATTGGCCTGAAATCAAATTTACATGCTAAGATGACTAACAAGAAGTGAAAGCTAGAAGGCACCAATTAGCAAAATGCAAATTATATCATGCTAATTGGAGGGCTAGCCTACTAGCTTTCACTTCTGATTAGCCGTGTTGGCCGTTTGTCAAACCTCACTCTTTGTGACCCATGCCCTTGCGTTGGTTGATTAATAAGTCAGACATTTACACGTTAATAAATCACACTAATTGGTTTATGGAGCGTCTAGACGGGTCTGGGGTCTGTCTTATGAATCACCAAGGTATTGGTTAGCCATTAGCCCCTCCCACCATGCTGTTCAATCCTTAAGTGACGGTAAGATGCCTTCTCCAATGGGGATCAAACTGAACAAAATGTTGATGGGTGACTGTGGCCATGGGGCTTTAACAGGTGATCAATAAGAGATTGATGGTTAAAGCAGATGTTGTTATTCCATCAGGGCTTTAGAAAGAGCGACTGGGAATAAAAATACCCCCTTGACCCCATCCCTCCCCATCTGATCGGTGGTCGTAGTAGGACTGATCAATATTGCAATGAGCTGCTGTGTACCTTGTTTAAACAATAGCCGTCAATCACGGCCGAAGAGCCCCAGGAGCGGGAGTGTGTGCAGCAGATGAAGAGCCCTGTGGCTGGGGTGGTAGAGGATGCTGACAGGCGTGTGCTTGGTGGTGGGCGCTACGCTTGTCCAAAGTAAATAGAAACAGCTTGTCGGACATGGGCCTGTCCACCCACGCACGCTCTCTCACACACGGCCACTTAACCACAGAATTCCTCCAATCAGCACGTCAAAGAGACGAACAAGCGCCCGGCCATTAACGGGAACTCAGTCAGTGGCCTGAGCCTGACCGCAGCATCCCACGCCGCTGTCCATCAAACGTCTGGCCCCGCCCCTCCCTGCACCTACATGTGCCATTTTAATGGAGCGGAGGGAGAGACTGGAGAGAGAAAAAGAGACACGTGTCGCCGCACAGAGGGGTGTCATTATTTGCACAGTGGCTGCCTGCTCCACCGGGGCCTGGTGCGTGCTGGGATGGCGTGGGCGTGAGAACGTCAAGGCGGGCACGTGTCTGGCAGATGCACAGAGAAGGAGAACACAAGGAAGTGTGAGATGTGAGCAAAGTGGCATAGCACACTGTTCTGATTTCATTAGACATAAGAGAGATGGCCTGGGCTTATAAACTTATAGCTTTTATAAATATGTGACTTAGACTGTGCAATTTAACTTTGTTTGCCTTTCTTATGAGCGAGATTGCGTGTTTTTATGTTTATGCCAAAGGGGGTGTTTGCACAGTGCCTGGATTGCTAGATTTATTTCATTTTAATGTACTTTTAATTGTTCTTTCACAACAGTCTGAAGCAGCCATTAAATGATATACAACTGCAATACGTTATAGTAAATCAAGTAATGATGCAGGGCGGCACGGTGGCGCAGCAGGTAGGTGTCGCAGTCACACAGCTCCAGGGACCTGGAGGTTGTGGGTTCGATTCCCGCTCCGGGTGACTGTCTGTGAGGAGTGTGGTGTGTTCTCCCTGTGTCTGCGTGGGTTTCCTCCGGGTGACTGTCTGTGAGGAGTGTGGTGTGTTCTCTCTGTGTCTGCGTGGGTTTCCTCCGGGTGACTGTCTGTGAGGAGTGTGGTGTGTTCTCTCTGTGTCTGCGTGGGTTTCCTCCGGGTGACTGTCTGTGAGGAGTGTGGTGTGTTCTCCCTGTGTCTGCGTAGGTTTCCTCCGGGTGACTGTCTGTGAGGAGTGTGGTGTGTTCTCTCTGTGTCTGCGTGGGTTTCCTCCGGGTGACTGTCTGTGAGGAGTGTGGTGTGTTCTCCCTGTGTCTGCGTAGGTTTCCTCCGGGTGACTGTCTGTGAGGAGTGTGGTGTGTTCTCTCTGTGTCTGCGTGGGTTTCCTCCGGGTGCTCCATTTTCCTCCCACAGTCCAAAAACACACATTGGTAGGTGGATTGGAGACTCAAAAGTGTCCATAGGTGTGAGTGAATGTGTGAGTGTGTGTGTGTTGCCCTGTGAAGGACTGGTGCCCCCTCCAGGGTGTATTCCCGCCTTGCACCCAATGGACTCACCGCGAATGAATGAATGAATGGAAAGTAATGATGCATTGTCAGGTACAGGCTACTATTCAGGCACCAGAAGTGCACGGAAGCTATAAACAGTGCATGGCATAACAGACCGCACTGTTGTTAGCACTACTTAAAAAAAACAACAGTTCTCTGATATGGCATTATCACAGTATACCACTGTGGACAATGTATTGCTCGGCAATGAGTCGAAGCTTACATAAGATTTAATGGATTTAGAAGGAAAAGGTTGTTAATTGCCAAGTTTCTGAGTGATTGCCGAAGGCGGAAGAGAGAGAATCTCTTGATGAGAGAGAAAGATGTAAAAAGAAGCTCTGGGATGAAATCACCGTTTTAAACCTAAGCTCAAGCAGCTTACCTTTCCACTGAGAGCGCGTATCCCACACAGAGGCATGTTTTAAAGGGCAGTGTCTCTCAGGCCGGTGGCCTGTCTGTGTTTGTGGCAGCTGGTCTCTGCTTCCTGGCTCCTGTGTGTGAGTCTAGCAGGCGTGGGGTGTGAACACTGCACTGCCTTCACACACACACACACACACACACACACGTCCCCCTCATTTCCTGAGTGTTACATGACTGCTGGATTCACACATTTGGGGATTTCAGATCTCTTTCGCTTCTTTGCTTTCTCTCCCTTTTCCATCTCTCTCTCTCTCTCCCCTCGCATGCTTCTTTCTTTCCCTCCCTCATGTTTTTTCAAGTTCTCTTGCTCTCTCTCTCTCTCTCTCTCTCTCTCTCTCTCTCTCATGCTTCCTTGCCCTCTTCCCCCTGCTCTCTCTCATTACTAATATGCAAATATGTGATAGTGACTAAGTGAAGGGCTCTGACACAGAGAAATGACTAACACACACAATCTCCACACTGTTGCATCAGTGCACCTTAGTCCCACTAACAAACAAGGGAAATTAACTTGTGCAGATATGACGTCCATAGAGGCTGTTGCCAGGGCAACGTTGTCTTTTAAAAAATAGATTATGAAAAAAAAAAAAGAATGAAAGGCAGTTAGGAGCACTTCAGGATGATACATAGACTCTGTGTGTGTGTGTGTGCATTTTCATATCTCTGTCCCTCAGTAATCTAGGTATCTGTACGAGGCGGCGTGAGGCAGTCCACATGACTGCACTGTTTTAATTTCTCCGACTGAATAAACAAATGCTCGATAAATAAGTGAATAAATTAAAACTGAGGGAGGGAAAGGAAGGAGTGAGAAAACAAGTTTCTCATCAGAAAAATTTAATTTCTCACTCTGTCACCCACGAGAGAGGGTGAGTGGTGTTCATCTGTGTGTGTGTGTGTGTGTGTGTGTGAGAGAGAGAGAGAGAGAGAGAGAGAGAGAGAGAGAGTGTCTGTGTTTGTGAGAGTGTGACAGATTATCTGATTGTCTTTGAATCATTCATCCTTGAAGAGCTGCACATTAAAATCTCTCTCTCTCTCTCTCTCACACACACACACACTTTCTTTGTGGCTCCTGCCCTTAGATTAGACATGCACATATTTTTTTCAGCCGGTGTGGTGCTGGAGTTTAGTTTATTAAGTTTGTACCTGAAGAAGAAGGGGAAAACACACACAAACAAATGTAGGGAAGATTTATAACTCTCCCGAACATTCTCTTTATAGCTCCCTCTCTTCTTTATTTTTTATTGTCTCACTCCCTCTGTGTTTCCAGCTCACTATCGCTCCCTTTCGCTTCCATTCACATTTCTTTCACTCATCTTTTTGGTGGTTAACCTCTCTCATTCCTATCTTTCTATCATCCCCATCTTTATTTCTGTCTTTTTCGACTTTTTGCCTACTCTCTGACTCTCTCTCTCTCTCTCTCTCTCTCTCTCTCTCTCTCTCTCTCCCCCCTCTTTTTCTCTCTTTTCTTTCTCTCTCTTTCTCTGTCTCTCACTCTCCCCTCTTTTTCTCTTCCTCCTTTTCTCCCTCTCTCTGTCTCTCTCTCTCCCCTCTTTTTCTCGTCCTCCTTCTCTCTCTCTCTCTCTCTATCTCCTTTTTCTCTTCCTCCTTCCCTCTCTCTCTCTCTCTCTCTCTCTCTGTCTCTCTCTCCCCTCTTTTTCTCTTCCTCCTTCCTCCCCTCTCTCTCTCTGTCTCTCTCTTTCCCCTTTTTCTCTTCCTCCTTCTCTCCCTCTCTCTATCTCCCCCCCTCTCTCCCTCTCTCTCTCCCCCCTTTTCTCTTCCTCCTCCCCCCCTCTCTCTCTCTTTCTCTCTCTCTCTCTCTCTCCCCTCTTTTTCTCTTCCTGCTTCTCTCTCTCACTCCCTCTCTCTCTATCTCCCCTCTTTTTCTCTTCATCCTTCCCCCTCTCTCTCTCTCTCTTTCTCTCTCTCTGTCTCTCTCTCCCCTCTTTTCCTCTTCCTGCTTCTCTCTCTCTCTCTCTCTCTCTCCCCTCTTTTTCTCTTCCTCCTTCTCTCTCTCTCTCTCTCTTTCTCTCTCTCTGTCTTTCTCTCCCCTCTTTTCTCTTCCTGCTTCTCTCTCTCTCTGTCTCTCTCTCCCCTCTTTTTCTCTTCATCCTTCCCTCTCTCTGCTGGGAGCGGTGCCCCTGCTGCTGGGTGGGTCTCACTTTTAAACTCTTTAATTTTTCATTAAGCATCCTCCTCTCTCTGTCTGTCTCTCTCTCTTCTTCCTCACACTTCCCTCGCTCCAGGCAGGCTCTGAGGGCCATCCAGATTTCACTCAGACACAATAAATAATTCCAGTTGTCCCTGTCCCCACACACACACACACACACACACAAACAAACACACACTTCTGCATGAACACACACATGGTTGTGTGGAAAGACTCCGCTGTCAGTAGTGAATCGGCCAGTAGCCTTCTCACTCTTTTCCATAATAAAATAATAAAATCTGCCTGTGAAATGTCACTCCCTCCCTCAAGAGCCAGGCAGAGGCTACAAATCGATTCACATTAGTTGTTCAATTGACTTTGGCTTAGACCTCTTTGCTCTGCCGCTTTCACTCCCTCTCTCTCTCCCTTCCTCCCTTCTTGCACTCTCTTTCCTCCCTCTCACTCTTCACTTCCTCCATCATCTCTCTCTCCTTCTCTCTCTCTCTCTCTCTCTCTCTCTCTGACACATTCTTGTAGCTTCAACACAATCCTTCACGTTGTCCTTCTCTTTCCCCCTGAGTCCTTACTTTCTTTTCTTTCCTTTATCAATTCATCTATCTCTAAACGCTCTGTGAAACACTTCTGACCTTTTCTTCTTTTTCTTCTGATCTTTCTCTCTCTAAATAAGCATCAGTAAGTTAATCTCTCTCTCTCTCTCTCTCTCTCTCTCTCTCCTCTCTCTCTAAATAAGCATCAGTAAGTTAATCTCTCTCTCTCTCTCCTCTCTCTCTCTCTCTCTCTCTCCTCTCTCTCTCTCTCTCTCTCTCTCTCCTCTCTCTCTCTCTCTCTCTCTCTCTCTCTCTCTCTCTCCTCTCTCTCTCTCTCTCTCTCTCTCTCCTCTCTCTCTCTCTCTCTCTCTCTCTCTCTGACACATTCTTGTAGCTTCAACACAATCCTTCACGTTGTCCTTCTCTTTCCCCCTGAGTCCTTACTTTCTTTTCTTTCCTTTATCAATTCATCTATCTCTAAACGCTCTGTGAAACACTTCTGACCTTTTCTTCTTTTTTCTTCTGATCTTTCTCTCTCTAAATAAGCATCAGTAAGTTAATCTCTCTCTCTCTCTCTCTCTCTCTCTCTCTCTCTCTCTCTCTCTCTCCTCTCTCTCTAAATAAGCATCAGTAAGTTAATCTCTCTCTCTCTCTCCTCTCTCTCTCTCTCTCTCTCTCCTCTCTCTCTCTCTCTCTCTCTCTCTCCTCTCTCTCTCTCTCTCTCCTTCTCTCTCTCTCTCTCTCTCTCTCTCTGACACATTCTTGTAGCTTCAACACAATCCTTCACGTTGTCCTTCTCTTTCCCCCTGAGTCCTTACTTTCTTTTCTTTCCTTTATCAATTCATCTATCTCTAAACGCTCTGTGAAACACTTCTGACCTTTTCTTCTTTTTTCTTCTGATCTTTCTCTCTCTAAATAAGCATCAGTAAGTTAATCTCTCTCTCTCTCTCCTCTCTCTCTCTCTCTCTCTCTCCTCTCTCTCTCTCTCTCTCTCTCTCTCCTCTCTCTCTCTCTCTCTCTCTCTCTCTCTCTAAATAAGCATCAGTAAGTTAATCTCTCTCTCTCTCTCTCCTCTCTCTCTCTCGCTTAAGCATCAGTAAATTAATCTCTCTCTCTCTCTCTCTCTCTCTCTCTCTCTCCTCTCTCTCTAAATAAGCATCAGTAAATTAATCTCTCTCTCTCTCTCTCTCTCTCTCTCTCTCTCTCCTCTCTCTCTCTCTCTCTCTCTCTAAATAAGCATCAGTAAATTAATCTCTCTCTCTCTCTCGCTCTCTCTCCTCTCTCTCTCTCAGTTCAGTTCAGTTCAGCAGTGCTTTATTGGCATGAATGTAATACAATACACTGTTGCTAAAGCATATTACAGAAAATACATAAACATATAGATACAGATACAATTACAACAACAGGAAATGATATTTACAAGATTAATGATAATTAAATAAGAAAAGGAAAATAAGAGCATGGAGACAATATAGATGTTTAATAATCATTAATAATCAGTAATATTCAGTAATAATTAGTTACACTGTTGACTGACCACACTGGTTGTCCCTCAGGTTGTGGCAGTCTGTCACATATTTGGCTGCGTGTGGGATCAGCTCCTCCTTCTCTCCCAGTACATACTGGAGCTTCTCTGTATCAGTGAGGAGCAGGAACTCAGGACAGACTCGACTCGCTCTCTGGTAGAACCTGCTTCTGACGGACTCATACTTGGGGCATTGGGTTAGGAAGTGCAGCTCTGTCTCCACCACCGAGAGCTCACAGTGAGAGCACAGCCTGTCCTCTCTGGGGACCCAGTTCTGTCTGTGACGGCCGGTCTCCACGGCCAGACTGTGCTCACTGAGTCTGTACATGGTCAGTGTCTTCCTCAGTGACCTCTCCCTGATGGTTGTGAGGTATTTGGCCAGTGTGTAGTCCCTGTTGAGGGCTGAGTAGCTCTGTAGTTTATGTTGTTGGTCTATGGTGTGAGTCCAGTGTGTGAGATAATTGTTTTGTTGTTGGATGATGATGTGCTGGGGTCTGATTTTCTGAGTGAGTGTGTGGTGAGGATGTTTGGACTCGGTGATGTCGTTGGGTTGTAGGTCACTGAGGGCCAGGACCAGCTGGCTGAGGGGACTCCTATCAATGTGAAGCTCCTGATTGGAAAGGGCTTTGTAGTGCAGTGACTGGGGGTCACTGGATTTTAGATGCCTCCAGAAGTTCAGAGCTCTTTTCTGAATGGCTATGAGGAGGGGGTACTGCCCTAGTTCGGCCCTGCAGCCGTTATTGGGGGCCTTTCTCTGCACATGAAGGATACTTTTGCAGAATTCCATGTGCAGGGTTTCAATTGGATGTTTGTCCCAGTTGGTAAAACTTCTCTGTGTAAGGGGTCCCCACACCTCACTGCCGTACAGAGCGATGGGTTCAACAACCGATCTGAACAGTTTCAGCCAGATTGGAATTGGTATCTCGAAATTAATGGACTTTTTGATGGAAAATAGAGCCCTCCTGGCCTTCTCTCTGAGCTCCTTCACAGCCGAGTCGAAACTTCCCGTGGAGCTGAGGGTTATCCCCAGATACGTGTAAGCTTTAGTGTGTTCAATGTTGGTGTTGTTTATTGTAAAATTGTAGTTCCCCTGGAGTGAATGTGTGTGTGTGTCTGTGTTGCCCTGTGAAGGACTGGCGTCCCCTCCAGGGTGTATTCCTGCCTTGCGCCCGATGATTCCAGGTAGGCTCTGGACCCCCCGCGACCCTGAATTGGATAAGCGGTTACAGATAATGGATGGATGGATAGTTCCCCTGATTTTTAGACCTCTTCTGAAATGTCATTATTTTAGTTTTTCTGTGGTTTACTGTCAGAGCCCAGTTTTGACAGAAGTTCTCCAGGACGTTTAAACTTTCCTGGAGTCCTTCTCTGGTCGGTGACAGCAAAACAAGGTCATCTGCGTAGAGGAGGCACTTGACTTTGGTGTCCCCCAAAGAGAGGCCGGGTACTGAGTCACTCTGGTCCAGTTTATCAGCCAGTTCATTGATATAGATATTAAAGAGAGTAGGGCTCAGGCTGCAGCCCTGACGTACTCCTCGAGACTGTGGGAAGAACTCTGTCCTGAACGTTCCCATTTTCACTGCACATTTACTGTGAGAGTACATTGATTTAATGACGTCATAGGTTCTCCCCCCAACACCGCTTTCTAAAAGTTTATAGAATAATCTTATGTGCCAAATGGAGTCAAACGCTTTTTGAAAATCTACAAAACATGCGAAGATTTTGCCTTTATTGTGATGTACATGTTTATCTATCAGCGTGTGGAGGGTGAAGATGTGGTCAGATGTTCGGTGGTGCGGGAGGAAGCCGATCTGAGCTCTGCTGAGGACTTTATGGTCAGTGAGGAAACCCGTGAGTCGAGTGTTGAGGACGCTACAGAAGACCTTGCCCAAGTTGCTGCTCACACAGATCCCTCTGTAATTGTTTGGGTCGTATTTGTCTCCGGATTTGAATATGGGGGATATGAGACCTTCGCTCCAGATGCTGGGGAAGTGGCCTGTGTTTAAAATAAGGTTAAATAGTTTGAGAATGGCCAATTTGAATTTCGAATCTGTGTGTTTTATTATTTCATTCATAATGCCGTCTGTACCACAGGCTTTTCTGGGCTGGAGGCCTCTGAGTTGTTCCTCTAACTCTGACTCTGTGATGGGGAAGTCCAGTGGGTTCTGATAGTCTTTGATCACTGTGTGGAGTGTTTCTAATTTACTGGATATTTGCTGTTGTTGTGTATTTAATAATTGACGACTGTACAATGATTCAAAATGATCTCTCCACACGTCTCCATCAGTGATCGCTAAATCATCCTGATGTTTTCTGTTTAATGACTTCCAGTTGTCCCAGAATGAATTGGAGTTCATTGAATTCTCCAGGTTGTGTATTTGATGTTGTGTGTATTTGTACTTTTTGGTTCTAAGTGTGTGTTTGTATTCTCTCAGTACCTCACAGTATTCAGTGCGTAATTCTTCGTTAAGTGGTTCCCTGTGTTTCTGATTGGATAATTTTCGGACTTTGTTTCTCTTTCTCTTGCAGTCGTGATCGAACCATGTGTCTGATTGGATTTTTCTTGGTTTGTTTTTCCTGATTGTGAGATTAGATAGTCGGACTGCATGATCAAAGATATGATTTAAGTTTTCCACAGCCACATCAACACCTTCTTTATGTTGTTGGTAGGTGTTTGACAGATAGGAGTCGAGACGTGTCTGGATTTCCGGGCTGTTCACGGCGTGGAGGTATTGGTCAGTGCTGTCCGGAGTCCACCTGAGTGTGTGTTTGAGTTTGTACAGTGTGCTGGGGTGTTTCTTGTGGTCAGTTCTAATGATTCTGTTCAGATAGAGTGTGATTTGGCTGTGATCTGAGAGGGGTGTTAGTGGCTTGACCGTGAAGGCTCTGAGGAAGGCCGGGTCCAGATCGGTTATAGCGTAGTCCACCGTACTGCTGCCGAGAGCCGAGCTGTGGGTGAGCTGACCGTAGGAGTCCCCTCGTAGTCGACCGTTTACGACGTACAGACCCAGGCTTCGACAGAGCTGTAGCAGGCTCTTCCCATGAGCATTCACAGATTTGTCATAGTTTTCTCTGCGGTGGAACATTGGGAAGTGGACGTTGTTCCCTGTTATAAAGTGGTCACCGTGAGAGCTGATGAAGTCGGGCTGAGCTCCTGTCCTGGCGTTCAGGTCTCCACAGATAACCACATGTCCTTGTTTTTGGAAATGACTGATCTGTTGTTCTAAATCCAAAAAGGTTTCTTCTTTGAAATAGGGCGATTCTGCTGGGGGGATGTAGATGGCACAGAGAAATATATTTTGGAGGTTGAGATTAACTGCTTCTTAATTTTGATCCAGAGAAGATTTTCCCCTTGTTTTACTTTTTGAATCGATTGAGAAAGTTCTGATTTAAACCAGAGGAGCATCCCCCCCGAGTCTCTTCCCTGAGAAACTCCCTTTAATTTAGTGGAGGGCACCACTAACTCCCTGTAACCTGGGGGACAACCAGTGGGCTCGTCTCCTCTACTCCATGTCTCCTGCAAAATTAATACATCTATATTTCTTATTTCTTGTACAAAATCAGGGTTTCTGCTCTTTAAACCAAATAAAGAGGAGTTTAAACCTTGGATATTCCATAGAGAGATGCGAAAAGATGTCATTCTGTGTGAATTAAAGTGTGTTATTTTCTAAAATTTCAAAATAAGAGAGATAATTGAAAACAATAGACTGATAATTAATATTAATAAAAAAGATCAAATTTCCATTTCTGTGTTAATCACGGTACAGAGAGGAAATAATGTACACTGTGGAATAATTAATGTCCTTTACCTCTCTGGTAATATGCCTCTTACCACGGGCAGTGTCCCATCAGATGTGTGCAGATGTGGCTGAGCATCTGCTGAATGTCTCTCAGCTCAGAGGTGGTGGTGTTTGCTGCTCTGCCGACCGCCTGGGCGTAGCTCAGTGTTCCTGGTCTGATCTGGAGTTGAGGAGCTGGTGTTGGGCCCTGGTTCAGTGGTGCAGTGTGTGTACCTGTGCTAGGTGATGGAGCTGGTGAGGGAGCAGGGTGTTCATAGTGGCTCCTCCTCCTCCTGTCTGGTAGTGGTGGATAATGATGACCATGTTGCTGAGGTCTCAGACGGGGGATTGGTCGTTCTGCAGGTCGTGGTGAAGGTCTTGAAGGCTGTGTGTATCGAGGTCCACGTCCAGTGGTGTGTTGGTGTGTAGTGATGTTCCGGGCCAGTGCCACATCTTTTAGTGTCTTTGCAAACACAGGAACTACCTCTTTGAACAGATGGATGTGGTCGAAGAGGCAGGCTGTGTCCAGAGTCGGGTGGTGGGCGAGGTGGGTGTTGGGTCGGAGGGCACACTCTCTGGAGATCCTGGCGTTGATTTTCTGGATCGTATCCGGGTGGAAATCTTTGCGGGGCAGCAGGGTGGAGATGATGATTTTGGCATTAGGGAAGGTGTTGCAGGCCTTCTCTATAACTGCTCTCAGGGACACAGCCACTCTCTCTTGCTGAGCTCTCAGGTCGTTTGTTCCTGTGTGGATTATGATGTGGGTTGGTGAGCCCAGATTTGCCTCAGAGAGTAGCTCCAATGCTCTTTTTGTAGTTGGACATCGGAGTTTAGTGACTCTATGTTTAGGGAAGAGTTTTTTCTCATCAATAAACTTCCCATTGGAGTCCATTAGCAGTGCAACGTTCAGATGGTGTATAGTCCCGCTGGGCTCCAGATGTGCTTGGAGGCTGGTGGAGGTTGAGGGAAGAGGCTGTTGTGAGTCAGCCGGGGTTAAAGGTGGAGGTGTTTGGAGGCTGGAGGAGGTTGAGGGAGGAGGTTGTTCTGAGTCAGCCGGGGTTAAAAGAGGAGGTGGTTGTAGAGGCTGCAGTGGGCTGGTGGAGGTTGAATCTTGCGGGTGGGTGAACAGGTCCTGGGTGGGTTTCTGTGCTGTTACAGGAGCCTGTTGCTGATTGAGGAGCTGGTTTCTCAGACTCCGTACAATGTCGTCTCTCTGTCTCAGCTCCTCTCTCAGAGCAGTCATCTCCTTTCTGTGGTTGTCCCTGTCCCTCTCCCTGTCCTTCTGTAGTCCTCTCACCTGTGCTTTAAGTTCAGCCAGCTCTTTTCTGTAGGTCTCTCTGTCTTTTGTCAGCTCTTTGTCTGGTTGCTGTTCCAGGACCATCTCCCGAAGGTGCACTAACTCCACCTCCAGTCGAGTGAAGTGCTCCTTCATCAGGGTAATGGAGGTGTGGAGTGAAGGGTGTTGGTCTTGATCGGTGTCCTGGTCCTGAGCTGAGGGTTCTGCTGTGTTGTGTTGTGTGTGAGGGTTCGGTGCTGTAGTGCTTTGTGTGGGAGCACAGTCTTCTCCCTGCAGAGTGTCACTGGTTTTTTCTTTCTCTGCAGTCTCCTTAAGTTCATTAAAGGCCTCCTGAAACTCACCGAGGTTCCCCTGAACCATGAGTGTTCCGTTCTTGTAGATGTTGACTGTGATCAACACCGTCTCTGAGTCGTTGGGGTCTTTGATCTTTACCTTCCACCCGTTACAGATGCCCTCCTTCTTCACAGAGGGGTAGTGGGAGGTCAGAGCTTTGTGCCATGAGCTGGGGTGGTCAGAGTAGAAGATGAGGTTGCTGACTTCCCCGGTCTTATACAGATCTGCAAACAGATTCTCTGGCTTCTCCTTCAGCAGCTTGTGTTTGAACTGCTTTCGGGCGGCGTCACTCTTCACCTCGGGGGGGTATGTGACTGTGTGGAACTGTGCAGGAGCGCAGAGTGAGGCCTCAATGTCTTCAGGACAGCAGGAGAGGAGCAGGGCTTCCTCTGATTGGCTCATTCCGAGAGCTCGTTTGAATGTCACTGACGGAATGTTTATTCTCAATTGTCAACTGACACTTTAGCTTTAGCCCTTAGCTTAGATTTAGTTTTGTTCTTAAAATCTATTAAATATCAGCAAAACATTAAACAAATAAGCTCTTATTTTTCCTCCACTGTGTGTAAAGGAGGTGTCACTCACAGATGAGCTGCTGGTGATGTGGGTGACGCTGGGGGATGATGAGTTTTCCTCTCTTTCCTCTGACCTCAGTTTTGCTGTTAGCTGCTCTGTCTGGGTGTGTTCTCCTTACAGTTACAATCAGAAAACCTCAAATATCTCACAGATTCTGTCGATTTTAGTCTCGTTTTTTGTAATTCTGTTCTTAGTGAATCTTTCTGCAGTGTTTCTTGAGATTATTTCAGAATTTCTCTCATTTAAAACCAGAAAATAACACGAAAAGTCTGGGAGCTTACACAGACATGACTGTAGTAGAATGTAGTAGATCCTCTCTCTCTCTCTCTCTCTCTCTCTCTCTCTCTCTAAATAAGCATCAGTAAATTAATCTCTCTCTCTCTCTCCTCTCTCTCTCTCTCTCTCTCTCTCTCTCTCTCTCTCTCTCTCTCCTCTCTCTCTGTCCTCTCTCTCTCTCTCTCCTCTCGCTCTCTCTCTCTCTCTCTCTCTCTCTCTCCTCTCTCTCTCTCTCTCTCTCTCTCTCCTCTCTCTCTCTCGCTCTCTCTCCTCTCTCTCTCTCCTCTCTCTCTCTCTCTCCTCTCGCTCTCTCTCTCTCTCTCTCTCTCTCCTCTCTCTCTCTCTCTCTCTCTCTCTCTCTCTCTCGAAATAAGCATCAGTAAATTAATCTCTCTCTCTCTCCTCTCCTCTCTCTCTCTCTAATCACATTGCCATCATTAACTTCCACTTCCACTACCTCATTCTTTCCACATCCTTCCCAACACACGTAGAGACACATGCATACACACACACCCACACCCACACACACACACACACACACACACACAGTACAGGAGCATTCGCAGATTTTAAGGCACCTCCTTTCAGCATTGTCTGAAGTTGCTTTTTATCTGGTTTGAAAATGTTGACGGCAGCAAGATCGTAGGTTGATGCCTAGCGTTGGACACACTTGTGTCCAGCCGGCATTGTAGGCTTTATCTCTCAGAGCTGCAGGCCCTGCCTATCTCCAGCATTGAATCAATGTTAAATCAGCGTTGAATTAGCGTTGCACCATCACTCCAGGGCTGCGACTCTTATCGCACTGCTGTTTTCTCGGAGGGAGAAAGCAAAGTGTTGAGGCAAGCAATGGAAGGTATGTGGTTGTGTGCGTGTGCGTGTGTGTGTGTGTGTGTGTGTGTGCATGCATGTTGGTGTGTGTTTGTTAAATCTAAGTTCAGAACGATTAAGCACTTTACATACTTTCTGTAGTCTTTTTCTGTAGTTTTTAACGGAGGGAAACATATTCCCAGCATCTGCTCCAGGAACAGAAAATAACAAGAGTTCCATTGATTTAAGGTGAAGATGGAGCCAAAATCCACATTGCTGCAGGTTGCTAGGTAGTGCTCACTTCAGCTTCTCAATCTCAACTGTAATTATGGGGACGTGGCGTCTGATTTTCTGATTTGGAATGGTGTGTGTGTGTGAGTGTGTGTGTGTGCGTCTGGTGTCCATTGTCCATTTAAGCACCATGCTTTCCTTGTGATAAAAGAGCTGAATATCTGATTTTCTAATTTGAATTGTGTGTGTGTGTGTGTGTGTGTGTGTGTGTGTGTGTGTGTGTGTGTGTGTGTGTGTGTGTGTGTGGGTGGGTGGGTGGGTGTGTTGGTGGGGGTGGGTGCTAATGTCAGAGGTCATTGTAAGAGAAACTGATGGCAGAAGTTTAGGGAAGTGGGGGTGCAGGTCAAAGGTCAGGTTTGGTGAGACGTAGTTTGGGGTTAAGCCCCCCTCTGGATTGAGTCTAAAGTTAATATCCATGCTGGCTCCCAGCTTTATCCTGGGTTAAACCAGTATGGCCTGCCTCTCTCCATCAACAACAGCTTATTTGTCAAGGGTCCCAGCGCTGCAGCCTTATTTGTGTGTGTGTATATATATGTGTGTGTGTGTGTGTGTGTGTGTGTGTGTGTGTGATAGAGAGAAAGAGAGCAACACCCCCCCGCCTCATTCCCAGCAATCAAACATTATGCTCTTTTAAGTTTTTCTCTCTTGAAGTGCTACATTTTCTGGGTTGGTCAAATTCGCAGCATGTAAACATGGTTAAAATGTGTTTACCCTGCAGTCCATGCAGGACGTGACCATTTAAAATTCCCAGAAATTAGGTCATAAAACTCAGTAGGCTTCCGTGTATCCACCTGTTCAACCTAGAGCAGTTTAGTAACAGGGACAGAAGCATGTCTGAGGCAACACTTAAGTCTAAATCTTAAGCATAAAGAGAGTTTGGAAATAGCGATGCTAACATGCTAACCACGTTATAGGCTATAACTGCAGCTGTGAGGGTGTTGGGTGGGATGGGGTTACAAAAAAAAAAGGCTCGTTAAAACCCATTCTTGTTCCCTTTCTCTACCTAATTAAAACACCACCTTAAATTTGGGCCTGGTGTGTGTGTGTGTGTGTGTACATACGTATGGCTAAAAGAAGTGAATTAGATGCCAGGTGGTGTGGAGATCCGGCCCTGTGGCGCCTCTTTGCACCATTGTGGTGGCTCTTATGAGCTCAGTGCCGTGGCCCTAACGCCACACACTTGTCCTCACACAGGCGCACACACACACACACACACACACATGGCTGCTTAAAAACAGGAAGCCAGGGAATGCCACATTTTTTTTTACGCGGAGTGTTAAACTGTGTAAAAGAACACATGGCAGCGTTTACCTCGAACCTCCATTTCTGTCTAATTAACAAAAACGAGATTTATGACCTGCTTAATATAAAACACTGTGACACACGCTGCACACATGTGCATTCATGTGGTTGGTGTGTGCGCGCACATGTGTGTCTGTGTGCGTTTATTTGAACGAGAGAGCAAAATCTCACCAGTAAAAGTGCAGTCGCGTTCGTTTGTACTCTGCCTGGAATTGAACTATAATTCGCCTGTGATATATACATTCCTTTTTTAAACTCTCTCTCTCTCTCACCACATCAGTGCACTGAAAAATCTGAATCATTAGCAGTAATTAGCAATTAGCAGTATTAAATATGCAATTGTCATATAAGCCAATAGCATGCGGCTATTAGTAGCAAGTACAAAGAAAAAATTCACAAAGCACAAAACTAGCAATGGCAAGTTCGCTAACATTATTGGCCAGTGTCTGTATAACGTTAGCATACCGTGGCTATTAGGGACCTTGCTAACAATCGTTTTAACAGTACTTTAATGGGTTAAATATGTCAGCAGTTTTTGGATGTTCCAAACCAAACATGTCATAAGCTTGTTCTGTAGAATCCTGAAATGTTTGTGATTCCTTCGGTGAATATGTTTGACATAGAGAGACTTAAATGAGGGGGTAACTCAAGCCAAAAGCCATAGCTAACATTGTTAGCCTTATGTTGGATTCAAAGCTTCTGCTGAAAGGGTAGAACTCCCGTCTCTGGTATACATTTCTGGCTGAATAAAGGTAGAATCACTGTTTTCTTCACAGCTTTGTGCAACAAGTAAGATCAGAACGATTCCAGTGTTAGCTCGGCCACAGATATTAGACTATAGATAAGTGGTTTCTGGCAGTCTGGACTGGGTGCAAGTAGAGTTACTGCTACACAGCTCCAGGGTCCCGGGGGTTGTAGGTTCAGTCCCCAGCTTGGATCACCCTCTCTGTGTTTGCTCCGATTCCGTCCACAGTCCAAAATCACATGTTGGTGGGTGAACCGGCTGTGTGAATTTGCCCATAGATGTGAGTGGACGAATGATTGCATGAGTGTGTGGTGCCCTGTCATGGACTGGCACTCTGTTCGGGGTAGAGTCCTACCTTGCACTCAGCGGTTCCATGTAGGCTCCCGAACCATCGCAACCCTGAACTGGATAAGCAGTGACAGAGAATGAATGACTATATAACTATTGAACTCAAAGTAACTGTACTAGAGCACAATATCCATCCATCCATTCATTATCTGTAGCCCTTATCCAGTTCAGGGTCGCGGTGGGTCCAGAGCCTACCTGGAATCATTGGGCACAAGGTGGGAATACACCCTGGAGGGGGCGCCAGTCCTTCACAGGGCAACACACACTCACACACACACACACCACACTCCTCACCGACAGTCACCCGGAGGAAACCCACGCAGACACAGAGAGAACACACCACACTCCTCACAGACAGTCACCCGGAGGAAACCCACGCAGACACACAGAGAACACACCACACTCCTCACAGACAGTCACCCGGAGGAAACCCACGCAGACACAGAGAGAACACACCACACTCCTCACAGACAGTCACCCGGAGGAAACCCACACAGACACAGGGAGAACACACCACACTCCTCACAGACAGTCACCCAGAGGAAACCCACGCAGACACAGGGAGAACACACCACACTCCTCACAGACAGTCACCCGGAGGAAACCCACGCGGACACAGGGAGAACACACCACACTCCTCACAGACAGTCACCCGGAGGAAACCCACGCAGACACAGGGAGAACACACCACACTCCTCACAGACAGTCACCCGGAGGAAACCCACGCGGACACAGAGAAAACACACCACACTCCTCACAGACAGTCACCCGGAGGAAACCCACGCAGACACAGGGAGAACACACCACACTCCTCACAGACAGTCACCCGGAGGAAACCCACGCGGACACAGAGAGAACACACCACACTCCTCACAGACAGTCACCCGGAGGAAACCCACGCAGACACAGGGAGAACACACCACACTCCTCACAGACAGTCACCCGGAGGAAACCCACGCGGACACAGAGAGAACACACCACACTCCTCACAGACAGTCACCCGGAGGAAACCCACGCAGACACAGGGAGAACACACCACACTCCTCACAGACAGTCACCCGGAGGAAACCCACGCGGACACAGAGAGAACACACCACACTCCTCACAGACAGTCACCCAGAGGAAACCCACGCAGACACAGAGAGAACACACCACACTCCTCACTCCTGCTGCTCCACCGTGCCAGCCTTAGAGCACAATATATAACATAAATGAGTTCTTTAAAGAAAAGGGATCAACATTGTACAGTGCAGCATGTAAACTACAGAATTTAAACATGGCTTGTAAAGAGGCACTTGATAGTCATTTTTCTATAATGGGCTTAATGCGGGTGTTTAAACTGTCACATGACTTCCTGCGTAGAGTTTTCCTGAAGCAAGCATTACTTCCCTGTGCTTTGTGTAGAAAAGTCAATTTGAATGACTGACAGTCATTTCCCATAGGGCTCCATCTGACATATAGTAGTGCTGCCTGTGGCCTTTACCGCAAATACAATCTCTTATAAGAGAGAGAGAGAGAGAGAGAGAGGAGAGAAAGATGCAGTGATAGAGGAGGGGGGGAAGGAGAGCTGTATAAGGTATGGCTGTATAAGGTAGGTGTGTGTGCGTGTGTGTGGACAGCTACTGCAGTCTCTAAAGGGCTCTAAAGTCTCATCGCTGACATTTGGAACAATATTGCTGTGTTGTGAGCCTACAATACGCACACACACACACACACACACACACACACACACAATTTAGACCTCTCACTTTCACCATCTCCCTGTCAATATGTGTATGTCTAAGTGTCTATATGACGTCTCTGTCATCAGGAGATATAAATAAACTCCGTGTAGTGGAAGAAACAGTGTTTTACCACAGTGTTGTGAAGCATGTATGTAAGTGCGTTTGTTGCAGTGTCAGTGCAGATGATGCATGTAAACCACATTGCTTTGTGTTGTGTGTGAATGCCTGCGTGAATACTGAGTGTGATAGCTCATTCAAAAACATACATACATAAAAAGACCAGTAGATATGTGTTTGAATACACGCTGTGACATATTGTGAAAAGCTTGCGGGTTCAAAAGAAAAAAAAAAAAGAAAGAAAGAAAAAAGGCTGTCCGTGTTTGTTCACTGTGGCAGAAACACAAAACAGAGAGAGAGAGAGAGAGAGAGAGAGAGAGAGACTCTCCTTTATTCTTTGTCAATACATAGTGCATAGTCGGGGAATTCCTTTAAGCAAGCAGTTTTTTTCCAGCCTGTGCTTCTACTGTGCAGTGCCTAAAGAATTCTGTGTGTGTGTGTGTGTGTGTGTGTGCAGGTAGGTATGGATTACTGACAGGGCCAGTACGACCACTGCCCAGGGGTCCTGGGAGGTCTTACACCACTAGGCTCAAGTTTGAAAAATCCACTGCAGATGTAAACATTACATAAAGAATTAGATTTAAAAAAGTAGACTTTGAATATGGTGAAACTTATAAAGCATTGTTATGTGTGT
>NC_089808.1:3371338-3372786 GCF_029633855.1 Hoplias malabaricus
AGAGAGAGAAAGAGAGAGAGAGAGGAGAGAGAGAGAAGAAAGAGAGAGAAAGAGAGTTTTACGAGCGCTCCACTTTTATGAGCCTTATCAGTTATAATGTGTCCTATTCTGCCAACACTTTGCTCTGGTGATCGTCAAGGTAATCCCACAGGGACACACACACACCATTAAACACTCCATTGTACCTGTCTTTCACACTCACCATAAACCTCTCGTACCGGGCTATCACATAAAACAGACACAGCAGAGGAGCTCAGGGTGATGTCAAAGTGCTTTAAACCCATACATTTATTTGGATTATTCTTATGGTCAATTTTAACATCATCGCTGGGTCCATGTCAAGTTCATTCAACTCCAGCTTGTTGAGGAATATTCCCTTGACCTGTTCTGACATAATCTATACACAGACTCCTGTTTTACTCTAACCGCTGCTCTTATTCAGGAGGAATCACTTGCGTTACATAGTTATGAGTTATTTTGTTAGCACTGATGTGTCTTCATAGATGCGCATGTCATCCATTCCAAGGGGACTAATGGCTTTTGAACTGTGTACTTATAACACGCCAGATTGTCCCTCTCCTCTTTAGACCAGAGGACATGGCATCCATGAGTTCCAGTTCGGACTGGTTGGACCTCAGCCGAATGTTCACTTCACCTCCATCTCAAATGAGCTCAGGCTCGGAGAAGGCAGCAGTGTTTCTGGATCTTGTTTATATACGGTTTCTTGTTTTATATTGAATTTGGAAGGCTTTAACTTGTGGAACCAGTGAATAACTGTGTTTACAGACGATGTTTGGTGCAGTGTTTTCTGCTGAGAGTCTGAGGACCACTGCAGGTCCAGGGGAGGAGTTTCTGCGTGGGTTGGTGGATTGGTAACTCAACAACTCTCCATAGGTGTGAATGTGTGAGTGTGTGTCACCCTGTGAAGGACTGGCGCCCCCTCCAGGGTGTATTCTTGCCTTGCGCCCTGTGATTCCGGGTAGACTCCGGACCCACCGCGACCCTGAACTGGATAAGGGTCACAGATAATGAATGAATGAATGAATGAATGAATGAATGTCTACATCTGCATTGATACGACATATAACAGAGTCATGGGTCATGCTCCTCTCCACCTACAAGGGTGATGTGTTCTCAGAGCTACAATATGTTTGTGATTTATTATGATGGCCAATAGAGTGTCCATAGAATTCGTTAGCGGATTGTGGCGTATCTGTGCACCTCTCTCTCTCTCTCTCTCTCTCTCTCTCCTCTCTCTCTCTCCTCTCTCTCTCTCTCTCCCTCTCTCCCGCTCTCCCTCTCTCTCTCTCTCTCTCCCTCTCTCCCACTCTCTCTCTCTCTCTGGTGTGGAGCAGGTGCCGTAGAGAGGGTCAAGGCTGATTCAATCTCATCCCGAGAGAGGGCGAGACTTAGAAGCTGAGAGATGAGATGAGTGTGAGAAAAAAGTA
>NC_089808.1:3380546-3385546 GCF_029633855.1 Hoplias malabaricus
TTCACCCGGAGGAAACCCACGCAGACACAGGGAGAACACACCACACTCCTCACAGACAGTCACCCGGAGGAAACCCACGCAGACACAGAGAGAACACACCACACTCCTCACAGACAGTCACCCGGAGCAGGAATCGAACCCACAACCTCAAGGTCCCTGGAGCTGTGTGACTGCGACATCTACCTGCTGCACCACCGTGCCGCCCAACTATAACCGTACACAAATATATCAAAATCCACACCCTCCTTCACCTCAACTGAAGCTTCATGTCTTTTGTTGTCTTCTAACAGTAGCAGGATTGACAGAAGCACCTGTGGATCTTTTCACATCTGAAGCAAGAGGAGCGCTGGATTGTCTTCTGTTTCCTAAACACGAAACCTTTAAGTACTGTTTATGCGATGGTGACAGGTTTGGTGGTCTAACTGGTCTGGCAGAGTTTTTATGAGTCCCTTGTTGCTGTTGTTTTGTTTTTTTCCAGCACATCATTTTGTGTGTGTGTGTTTTTTTCTTTTTTCCAGTTTCCTTGGACTTTCCATTGTGTGTGTGTGTGTGTGAGAGAGAGAGACAGGTAGACTAGTCAATAGAGGCCTGTTGGTCTGTGACATTCTGCAAATTAGAGTCAATAGAAAGTAGAGTCAATAGAGCTGTTCATTAATCATTTTACAAAATACTGGCATCGACACAGGCCTTCGGATTCATACCTGTGAATACACACACACACACACACACTCACAAGTACACAGCCACATCAACATTTACTGCAGGCATTGCCCCACAATCGTAGGCTTGTTCATTAGGTCGATATCACAGATGAAATACAGATGTCTTATTCTATTTGCCAACGCTTGTGCACGAGTGTGTTTTACGATCTGTGATAATGAGGACTGTTTACACATTGTCATTTTTACAAGAATTTCCTGCAGGATGGTATGTCAGAGACTGTAAATCAGCTCTCTTTGTGTGTGTGTGTGTGGGTGCCTGTCTAAGCTGAGCATATTGGAACCTGAATACTTATTATTGATTGACACATTTACAAGTAATATACATGACCAAGAAGGATCCTGGAATGAAGGATTCTAGCTCATGGTTGCTTTGTTAAAAAGCCAGGGGGAACAGGCACACTGCAAGAAATGAAATCTAAGCAAGTAAAATTTACTTAAATCCAGTCTAAATATCTAGTGTTACTCATTTGAAAATTGTTGTAAGAATATAATAAGGTGCAGCAGGTAGGTGTCGCAGTCACACAGCTCCAGGGACCTGGAGGTTGTGGGTTCAATTTCCACTCCGGGTGACTGTCTGTGAGGAGTGTGGTGTGTTCTCACTGTGTCTGCGTGGGTTTCCTCTGGGTAACTGTCTGTGAGGAGTGTGGTGTGTTCTCCCTGTGTCTGTGTGGGTTTCCTCCGGGTGACTGTCTGTGAGGAGTGTGGTGTGTTCTCACTGTGTCTGCGTGGGTTTCCTCTGGGTAACTGTCTGTGAGGAGTGTGGTGTGTTCTCCCTGTGTCTGTGTGGGTTTCCTCCGGGTGACTGTCTGTGAGGAGTGTGGTGTGTTCTCCCTGTGTCTGCGTGGGTTTCCTCCGGGTGACTGTCTGTGAGGAGTGTGGTGTGTTCTCCCTGTGTCTGCGTGGGTTTCCTCCGGGTGACTGTCTGTGAGAAGTGTGGTGTGTTCTCTCTGTGTCTGCGTGGGTTTCCTCCGGGTGACTGTCTGTGAGGAGTGTGGTGTGTTCTCCCTGTGTCTGCGTGGGTTTCCTCCGGGTGACTGTCTGTGAGGAGTGTGGTGTGTTCTCCCTGTGTCTGTGTGGGTTTCCTCCGGGTGACTGTCTGTGTGGAGTGTGGTGTGTTCTCCCTGTTTCTGTGTGGGTTTCCTCCCACAGTCCAAAAACACACGTTGGTAGGTGGATTGGTGACTCAAAAGTGTCCGTAGGTGTGAGTGTGTGAGTGAATGTTAGTGTATGTGTTGCCCTGTGAAGAACTGGCGCCCCCTCTAGGGTGTATTCCCGCATTGCGCCCAATGATTCCAGGTAGGCTCTGGTCCCACCGCGACCCTGAACTGGATAAGGATTACAGACAGAGGATGGATGGATGGTTATAGTTCTTGAGGCATCTCTGTTATTTTGGCTTCTGTGTAAAGTTCTGTAGCTTATACATATTCCTGAGAAATGGAATTTCCATTATTGCCCATTGAAAATTAAATAAATAAAGGCGGGATAACACACACACAATCTCACTGTCTCTCATCATTGTTTTTCTTCTTCTTACTCTTCTGAATCTCACCTTGACTCATCTGAATCGTAGTGTGTGTGTGTGTGTGTGTGTGTGTGTACTACATTTCTCTTACTAGTCTTTGAGTATATGAGACCCTCATTTTCTTCTGTAGTGTTATGAAAGTGAAGTAGAGAGAGAGAGGGAGGGAGAGAGAGGGTTATAACCTGAGACAAAAGGAAATTAAAAGAGAGGAGCAGGTATAAAGGGAGATGAAAGCGAGAATGCATGAGAGGATGATTAGTTTGGCTCCTGCAGTAGTCCTCCTCACACTCCTCTCTCTCTCTCTCTCTCCCCACTGTTTCAAAGGCAGAGAGAGAGAGGGAAAATCAACAAGCGGCAGCCCCTGCACTTATAAACATCAGCACATTCTAATAGGGAGAGCAACCAGTTTCCACGACAACATGCCCCACACATGTGGGGAGATGGAGGGAGGGAGAACTGGGGGAAAGATAAAGAGGAAGAGACAGAGGGGTTTAAGGAAATTGCACATGTTCTCTCTCCATTTCTCTCTCTCTTTCTCATTCTCTCCCATTTTTCTCCTTCTTTCTCTAGCTCTATATTTTCTTTCATTTATGTCCCTTCTGTATCTACCTCTATTTTGCTCTTGCCTTTCACATCCTCCTTTCTCTCTCTCTCTCTCTCTCTCTGTCTCTCTCTCTCTCTCAACCTTCATTTGCCTTCTTTAATTTCTGTCTCTGTCTCTCTCAAACACACACACACACACACACACACACACACACTCACACACACACAGTAGTCCATTGTTTATGTTTAGCAATGGATCAGTCCACACAAAGCAGGCTCTCATATTTGTATTCATTACTCTGTTTGTCCATAAACATCCTGTAAAGTCTGGACCTGCCCTCCGTGTCTCGCTCTCTTCCTAGTCTCCTTTCTTTTCTTCATTTGTTACTTTTTCATGCAGCACCTTCCACTTCATACCTCTATCAACGGACTGTTTCTGATTCCCCCTCACTGGACTGGACACACCAGGTTTGGGGAAGCTGTGGTGCCTGCAGGCTCAGCTACTGGAGCCTCGGGCAGAAACCTGGCTTAGTTTGTACTGCTGGTTGTTCCAGCTAAAAGAGACAGTGCAGGTCTGGGCTGAAAGTAAACTGGGCCTAGCTTTTTCCATGAAACCTCAGTTTGACTTGTCATTGCTTGTCACTGTTGCTTTGAATTGGCAAAAATTAAGAAATCCCATTAAAAGTCTGTTTCTTCCTCTCATCCTTAACTCTCTGGTCCCCTTTACTGTTACTGTTACTGTTAGGTGCCTGGCAGCACACCCTTCACCAACTGTTACACATTCGGATGGCAGAGGAACCAGGAACCAGGCTGAGTGAGAGAAGTTACATGGCCCCTATCCTACCTCAGTCTGTGCAGAAAGGAGATGAGGTAAGGTCAGTGCCAAGGCTTTAGCGACCCACCACTGTCTGGCCTCTTGGTTCATGGGATACATTTATATTATTGGGAATATTTATATTCTTACAGAAAAAACACAGTTTTCAATTTTACATCTGAACGACAATTATTTTGTCCCAGAATTGGAAAACAAAGTATTCTTCACTCAATACACAGTCAAACATCCCTAAGGTTGTTTATATGGAACATTATGTGGTGGTTTTTTCTTCTTTCACACCACTTTTTGGCTTCGTTTAATGGCATCATTTGAATAAAATCAGTGTCGATAAATGACCACTTTCACAAGAATACATCTGTGAGGAGTGTGGTGTGTTCTCTCTGTGTCTGTATGGGTTTCCTCCGGGTGACTGTCTGTGAGGAGTGTGGTGTGTTCTCTCTGTGTCTGCGTGGGTTTACTCCGGGTGACTGTCTGTGAGGAGTGTGGTGTGTTCTCCCTGTGTCTGCGTGGGTTTCCTCCGGGTGACTGTCTGTGAGGAGTGTGGTGTGTTCTCCCTGTGTCTGCGTGGGTTTCCTCCGGGTGACTGTCTGTGAGGAGTGTGGTGTGTTCTCCCTGTGTCTGCGTGGGTTTCCTCCGGGTGACTGTCTGTGAGGAGTGTGGTGTGTTCTCCCTGTGTCTGTGTGGGTTTCCTCCGGGTTACTTTCTGTGAGGAGTGTGGTGTGTTCTCTCTGTGTCTGCGTGGGTTTCCTCCGGGTGACTGTCTGTGAGGAGTGTGGTGTGTTCTCTCGGTGTCTGCGTGGGTTTCCTCCGGGTGACTGTCTGTGAGGAGTGTGGTGTGTTCTCCGTGTGTCTGCGTGGGTTTCCTCCAGGTTACTTTCTGTGAGGAGTGTGGTGTGTTCTCTCTGTGTCTGCGTGGGTTTCCTCCGGGTTACTTTCTGTGAGGAGTGTGGTGTGTTCTCTCTGTGTCTGCGTGGGTTTCCTCCGGGTGCTCCAGTTTCCTCCCATAGTGCAAAAACACACGTTGGTAGGTGCAACAAAAGCAGTTTTCATTTTTCCATCTGAAAGACAATTATTTTGTCCCAGAAGTGAAAAAAAAAGCATTTATCACTCAATACACAGTGAAACGTCCTTAAGGTTGTCTATATGGAACATTATGTGGTGGTTCTTTCAACTTTCACGCCATTTTTTGGCCTCGTTTAATAGCATCATCGATAAATGACCACTTTCACAAGAATACATCTGATACACTTTTACACCCCCAGGGCATATAGAAGTGGTGTAATGGGCCCCTACTGTTTTCATGTGTTCCTGCACAATTCATATATTCTCCTTAAGTATGTAGTTATAAAAAATAGCACTTCGTACAATATAGGACACT
>NC_089808.1:3390546-3405546 GCF_029633855.1 Hoplias malabaricus
GAAGACAATTTCCATTTCTTTCTTAAGTGAACAATACGCTGACTGTTATTTAAAGCTAAGCTCTATTTACACAGAGAGTGAACACAAAGATTTTTGTGGAAATACAGACCAGGTCTCAAGAATGACATCACAAAATGACTCATTTACTCCAAACGGAACCAGCACTTACCTTTTATATCGTTACGCTCCAAAACCAACTAAACACCCGTGCAGTGGTAAAACAAAACAAGGGCTTAATACTATGTCTTTTACACGTTTTTTTTGTTTTTTAGTCCGTGTCCCAATAAAACAGAGTCTTCAAACTTGTAACTTCTCAGGGGAAAGGAAAGTCCCCCTTTTAGCGCACTCACAAGAGCAAATAAACAGAAAGGCCTTTGTTTAGACAGTGAGTATAAATTTAAAGGCTATATATTTCATACACACATATGTAGTCAATCCTCGACATGTGAACCTGTTCCATTTCCGAGAGCTCAATCACTAGGTCGATTTGTTCACAAGTCAAACACGGTTAGTTTAAGCATCAAGCGTTTCTGGTTAGACTTCGACACAGAGCGCTGTACGGTAATAAACACCGGACTGGTTCTGAGTGCTGAGGCAAAGCGAGTTACTGACAGGAGGAGGAAGAGGAGTTAGTGGGAGATGGTGGAAGTGAGTCATCAGAAACAAGAGATGTAGCACCCGATGCTGGTGGCACTGGTTTAAGTTCGTGGCACAGTTTGCATTTATTCATTTTTTAAACAAAGGGACACGGAGGTTCACATATTCAAAGTTTGCAAGTTGAAGGTTCATAGGTAGAGGACTCACTGTTATGTTCATGTTGATAACGCGTTCATACAGACATAGATTACAGAATTATGTTTTGCGATATGTCATTACCAGCTAGTTAGCATTTGCCCATTAGCCTCCACATCTGCTTGTAATTTTAAGTTTGTTGAGGAGAACTGGCAAAATTCGACTCTGCACTCTTTGACTTGCTGGCTTTCCTGGCTGAGACGTGACAGGGATTGAACTCACAGATGTCCTGAGGACTTAGACCACTACACTGATCAGGAGGAGAAAATTAGTATTATAGCATTTTCATTCATTCATCCATTATCTATAACCCTTATCCAGTTCAGGGTCGCGGTGGGTTCAGAGCCTACCTGGAATCATTGGGCGCAAGGCAGGAATACACCCTGGAGGGGGCGCCAGTCCTTCACAGGGCAACACACACTCAAACTCACACCTACGGACACTTTTGAGTCGCCAATCCACCTACCAACGTGTGGTTTTGGACTGTGGGACGAAATCGGAGCACCCGGAGGAAACCCACGCAGACACAGGGAGAACACAACACACTCCTCACAGACAGTAACCCGGAGGAAACCCACGCAGACACAGAGAGAACACACCACACTCCTCACAGACAGTCACCCGGAGGAAACCCACGCAGACACAGAGAGAACACACCACACTCCTCACAGACAGTCACCCGGAGGAAACCCACGCAGACACAGAGAGAACACACCACACTCCTCACAGACAGTCACCCGGAGGAAACCCACGCAGACACAGGGAGAACACACCACACTCCTCACAGACCGTCACCCGGAGGAAACCCACGCAGACACAGAGAGAACACACCACACTCCTCACAGACAGTCACCCGGAGGAAACCCACGCAGACACAGAGAGAACACACCACACTCCTCACAGGCAGTCACCCTGAGGAAACCCACGCAGACACAGAGAGAACACACCACACTCCTCACAGGCAGTCACCCGGAGGAAACCCACGCAGACACAGAGAGAACACACCACACTCCTCACAGACAGTCACCCGGAGGAAACCCACACAGACACAGGGAGAACACACCACACTCCTCACAGACAGTCATCCAGAGGAAACCATGATGGTGAAGCAGGTAGTGTTGCAGTCACACAGCTCTGGACCCACCGCCACCCTGAATTGGACAAATAAGCAAAAGACAAATACACATAAGTAGCATGAATACAATAATTATGTCACTGATGAATGTCAATTAGTATCAGATTATCCTTTTATAAGCTCTCCTTTGGTAAAGAATATTTATAATTTTAATCCAAATAAATGATCCATGTTTTTCCAACTAGCCCCGAAGGTATTTACTAAGATATTTGAACAGAGATCATCAATGGGGATTTTTTTCTCTGTCTACTGGATAAAGTAGCAAGTGTGCCTCATCTGTCATATGCAGTATTAAATGTAAATATACATTTGACATACTAATGGAAGGCTTACATTAGGGAAATGTTTAGCGATGGTAGTCAGAAAGGCTGAGGACAGATTGCTAACTGCAGTGAGTGTAAATGCACCGTTGTTTTTGCTGCTAGCAAAATACCATTTTTGTTTCTTCCTTTTGGACTGGACTGGAGCCCTGCTACAGACACATTAGAGCCATAAAGAACAAAAGCCACACACACATATTCACTACAGCCCAGTTCTGTCACCCAGTCACGATTCAGCCCAGATAAACACTGGCAGAGCACAATGTGCTGCTGATTGCTAATCAGTGCACTCAAACAAACAAACACACACACACACACACACACACACATACAAGCACCACACAGTGTATTCCAGTACACCTGTTATCTCTGCTGGAGTTGTATGGCAGCAAACACACACACACACACACCTGCTAACTCTGCTAGAGTCACAACCGAACACACAGAGACATACACACACACTAACTTCAGGGGAATCAAATAATGATACAGAGAAACAGCAATTTAAGTCATACACACACACACACATTATAAATTTGGATCCTGAATGCAAAATATTTTGACCATTTATTTACAGTTATACAGTTATTCACAGCAATAACAGTAGGTCAGCAGAGATTACACAAACCGACAAGAATATGCTCTCTAGCACTTTAATATGTGTAATGCTAAGTTGTTATTATTAGAAAGAACAGGAAGGAGAGAGAGAGAGAGAGAGAGAGAGAGAGAGAGAGGGAGGTGTAAAAGCCTACAGCGTTTTAAAATGAATTCACTGTGTGTATATATTTGAAATCAGGAGTTAGCCACGTGACTCAGATTAATCACTAACACACACTGGACTGGGGTCAAACTGGTTGCTGCACTGAACTGGTTCAGGGTCGCGGTGGGTCCAGAGCCTACCTGGATTCATTGGGCACAAGGTGGGAATACACCCTGGAGGGGGCGCCAGTCCTTCACAGGGCAACACACACATTCACTCACACACTCAAACCTACAGACACTTTTGAGTCGCCAATCCACCTACCAACGTGTGTTTTTGGATTGTGGGAGGAAACCGGAGCACCCGGAGGAAACCCACACAGACACAGGGAAAACACACCACACTCCTCACAGACAGGCACCCGGAGGAAACCCACACAGACACAGGGAGAACACACCACACTCCTCACAGACAGTCACCCGGAGGAAACCCACACAGACACAGAGAGAACACACCACACTCCTCACAGACAGTCACCCGGAGGAAACCCACGCAGACACAGAGAGAACACGCCACACTCCTCACAGACAGTCACCTGGAGGAAACCCACGCAGACACAGGGAGAACACACCACACTCCTCACAGACAGTCACCTGGAGGAAACCCACGCAGACACAGGGAGAACACACCACACTCCGCACAGACAGTCACCCGGAGGAAACCCACACAGACACAGGGAGAACACACTACACTCCGCACAGACAGTCACCCGGAGGAAACCCACGCAGACACAGGGAGAACACACCACACTCCTCACAGACAGTCACCCGGAGGAAACCCATGCTAATCAACGCTAATCACTTCCCACAACAGAAAATTGAAAATGATGTTTCATTATTTACTTATTTGGATGTGTTTGTTTGGTTTTGTTTTGCAGTGTTCTATATTTCTCAGCTTGTTTTTAAATAACGTTTACAGAACCTAGAAGCCTGTGCACAGAATGTCTTGGAAAAAAGAAAGCATAATAAATGCAGGCAGTATATCTAATATTTCCCGTTTTGCAATGTTGGAAGAACATAATACGATTAGAACTTAACTTTCGGCAGTCAGTCGAGTTTTATAGAACTGCAGTGGGAGATGATTTTTGCTTGTATCCATAAAGAGTGCTTTTGGGAATTTAAATGATCTTCCTGAGCAGTGAGATCTTTTCACGTGCAGAAAACACACTATTAATAAGAATGGATAGGCTGAATGGCCTTATATCTTTAATAATGAGACTTGTTACTTGTATTGCCTTACCAATTTCAAATGCCTTTCTGATTACTCTTAATAATTTGAGTAAGATACCAATGTTAGCATATTACCATAGCAACCCAAATAAGCAATGCCTTAATAAACCCAACACTGGCCCTGGCTGGGGCGCAGCCCTGGCGCAGCAGGTAGTGTCGCAGTCACACAGATCCAGGGACCTGGAGGTTGTGGGTTCAATTCCCGCTCTGGGTGACTGTCTGTGAGGAGTGTGGTGTGTTCTCCCTGTGTCTGCGTGGGTTTCCTCCGGGTGACTGTCTGTGAGGAGTGTGGTGTGTTCTCTCTGTGTCTGCGTGGGTTTCCTCCGGGTGACTGTCTGTGAGGAGTGTGGTGTGTTCTCTCTGTGTCTGCGTGGGTTTCCTCCGGGTGACTGTCTGTGAGGAGTGTGGTGTTTTCTCTCTGTGTCTGCGTGGGTTTCCTCCGGGTGACTGTCTGTGAGGAGTGTGGTGTGTTCTCCCTGTGTCTGCGTGGGTTTCCTCCGGGTGCTCCTGTTTCCTCCCACAGTCCAAAAACACACGTTGGTAGGTGGATTGGAGACTCAAAAGTGTCCGTGAGTGTGTGTGTTGCCCTGTGAAGGACTGGCACCCCCTACAGGGTGTATTCCCGCCTTGCGCCCAATGATTCCAGGTAGGCTCTGAACCCACCGCGACCGCCCTTTTGGTCCAATCACGATGGCTGTAACTGTCTGAATCCTGTGGCTCCATTACACAGGAGAGTGTAAGGGTAATGAATGGGTAAAAAATCAAAGAAAACAAACTGGAAAGATGAGGTTCGTATAGCGTAAATATGTATTGTAATCTATCCAACATTTGTTGTTGATGATTAGTGGCACTGCTTTAATGTATGTGGTTATATATGGTATTATTTCTGAAAATTCTGGACATTTCTATTGGTCCAATGACTCTATTAGGAGAGTAATGATCTAGAAGTGTAAGTGACCTGTTTCATTAGCCACTGTTCACTAGTGACCCAGCATGCTTCAGTTTCGACAAGAGATACCGGGTCACCGAGCCACGTTCACTCCAGTGTCTGTACACATTTGTGAATTTGTTTTGGTGACCACCAACAAGACAAACATCACAGTGATTATTCACATTATTCACTGTACACAGTGTTCAAATGTATCCAGGTAAATGTCTAATTACTGAGCACAGATGCTTTGGGAGCACCCACTTTGTACAATCACTATAGTGAAACATAGTGGAAGTGAAACAATGTTGAGCAGTTGATCGTAAAGTAACCATGCCCAGCGCCAAGTGTCAGCTTGAGGTTTCTAAAGCCCCACAGCTTTGGACTGTGGAACAGTGAGACTGAGGTCCAGTCTGGAGCGAGGAAGCACCAACCAATACCTTTGGGATGAGTTGGAGTGGCTTTTGTGAAACAGCTTCCTGGCTAAAGTAATTAACTTTGAGGGCTTGAATCGAAAAAGGTGTGTTTTCTTTCCTCAAAGATGGAGCCAGCCTGGTCTTCAAAGCCAACTCTTGATTCTTATCTAGTTGTTTGTTCCTTCTCCATATGGCCTGCTATATTCCACTTATCAGATCCTCTGTGGTTAGCCTGCTACCGAGGGCATACAGTTTTAAATGCAAAGGCTATTAAAGATGGGTATATAGTGTTTGTTATAGGATTATGGCAAATCAGTGCTGGACCTTTGTTCTTACTTCTGTCATTTACTTTTAATGGCAACATTATACATTTGATTAACTGTTTGATTCTGCATTATCTCACTTGCTAAGTTCTTGGGTAGTTTGTTTTATGTTATACATTTCAGTCCAGCCTTATTCTGGAGTCATACGCCTTCTTTCATTCTGCACCAAGTATTCTGGATATAATCATATGGTTTTGGTGGGTTTCCTCTGGGTGACTGTCTGTGAGGAGTGTGGTGTGTTCTCTCAGTGTCTGCGTGGGTTTCCTCCGGGTGACTGTCTGTGAGGAGTGTGGTGTGTTCTCCCTGTGTCTGCGTGGGTTTCCTCCGGGTGACTGTCTGTGAGGAGTGTGGTGTGTTCTCTCTGTGTCTGCGTGGGTTTCCTCCAGGGGCTCCGGTTTCCTCCCACAGTCCAAAAACACATGTTGGTAGGTGGATTGGCGACTCCAAAGTGTCCGTAGGTGTGAGTGTGTGTCACCCTGTGAAGGACTGGCGCCCCCTCCAGGGTGTATTCCCGCCTTGCGCCCTATGATTCCAGGTAGACTCTGAACCCACCGCGACCCTGAACTGGATAAGGGTTACAGATAATGAATGAATGAATTTATGAATTCCTTTTGTTTTATCTGCACCCTTTGGCTTTAATGTGAGTGTGTGTTGAAGCAGCATGAACTTCCGAAGTTTGTGTAAAAGCCTCTTAAGGGTTGATCCACTCCTCCTGAAACTCTGAACACCAGCTTCAGTCCAAGAGGGACACAAAGACCTTTTGTTACAAAGGTCAGTGTCACAGATTTGCTTACATTTAAACAGTGACCTTGAAATAGTGCAGAACCTTTCTTCTCTCTCTCACTCTCTTTTGCTCTTTGACACTTTTGTTATATTTGTATTGTGTGTGTGTGACGTAGCAGAGTGGTTAATTAATGCAAATCTCATTCTCAGATGCGTCTGCCATGGTGATGACCACTGACACTGTGACTGTTACCTCTTTAAGGAAAGTCAGGAAACTGTGGATGTGCTGGTGTGGGAGTGTGTCTAATTAGGGGATTTGTGGGTGTGTGGAAATGGAAGGAGGAGGGGTGGGAGAAAGGAGAGGAAGTGCTTGACCACCATAATACTTTACAGAGATTATGGCGGTGGGATCAGGCTGCGTGTAATTGGCCTCTTGACTTTGTCATGTGCTGGGGCTTCTCAGCGCTATTGGCATGTGCTGGTGGGACCAGACACGCACACTTAAACGTGCATCGTGGGCCCTCCACTCCCCCCCCCCCCCAGACACAAGCATGATCCATCCATTTGGGACAGGTTTGGTGAGTGTGTGTGTGTGTGTGTGAGTGTGTGTGTGTGTGTGTGTGCGCACACGCTCGCTCTGTTGAATAGTTAATGAGACAAATCCATAGCATGAATATTTGATGATGACATGTGTCCCATATGGAGGGTTCAAAGTGTGCTCCACCCATTGCTTCAGATGGTGTTCAAGTGTGTGTGTGTGTGTGTGTGTGTGTGAGTAAGAGAGAGAAAAGAGAGGAAAGAGAGTGAAATACAGTAGATAATGGTATTGTAAGAGTGTATTTCTGTGTGTGTGTGTGTGTGTGTGTGTGTGTGTGTGCACACCTCCCATATCTGCTGGTAGCTTATATAGGGCCTCAATCTGTATCTCTTTGTCTTTATAAATCTGTCAACTTCCCTGCGTCTCTCCTCTATTCCTCTTATCAGTTTGACTGTCTATCAGACTCTTTCAGCTTCTGCTATCTCTCCTCTTGTCTTTTTTCTCTTCTGTTCACTGCCAGAGCCCTTTCCTCCTTGCTTTGTATTTAATGGACTGGGTGTCAGTGGAGTTCACTCAATTAGAGTGATGCTTCATTGGTTACCGTTCTCTATTGTCAATATTTTTTTATTGAATTATTGTTACCGCCAGTCTGCGGTCTGCGTGTTCGTCTGTCGATCCGTTCCATCAGTCTGATCTAACTCCCTGTTCACAGGGATCTTTTTATTCATCGTATGTGTATACAGGATTTTTTATTTCTTGCCATTGTCACCCTCAGCGTGGTCAGTGTGGTCTGGTTATCACAAAGTCCATGTTTGTTATTCAGTTATCAATCTAAGCTTCTTTATTCTGGAACTACCAGTGGTGAATTTTGGCTAGAGCAAGGCCTACGGATCAAGCCATGGATTTTTAAAGCAGTTAGCAGCAATGCTAAATTCCGCTAGCACCATTTGCCATACACTGCTATGTTGTGATAACTGTAAACATATCTTTATCCATTCTAGATTAAATACAGATATATGAAGATTGTAAAACAGAGGCATGTTTTATTTAAAGCATGTAACCAACTGACACAAGAGTCCTGCAATAGAAGTACGGCTCCTCCTTGTTGCCTTAAGGGTGCATGCTCATATCATGCTTTCCCAGTTAACAGAGGCCACCTCTGCAATTACAGCCAGAAACATAGAATGGCTTTGGAAAGGTCAGAGCACAACCGACATGCTTGTCATTCCTATCCTTGCCAAGCAGCTACAAGAGTACAAGCATCAAGTTCAACAAAACCTTCCTCACAATCGCTGGGAACATTCTCTGGCAGCAGGAGCTAACTTAGCTCAATGCCAAGCAAGTTCCTCTACGTCCTCACATTGTTCCACAGTACGGCACGTGCCAGAACGCTGATTGGAGGCCTTCAATCAGTGTCCTTCACTTTTCAAGTTGGTTTCCAGCAATGCTGCCTCTTGGCTTTATGTCTTTGTGTGTATCTATCTGCAGTTATTGTCTTCTGCAGTTCGGCATGACATCAGCAAAACATTTCATCCCACAGATCTGATTCCAGCAAGTTTTTCTTAAAAAAAAAATCATATGTAATCACAGCCAAGAATTAATTCATTCATTCATTATCTGTAACCCTTATCCAGTTCAGGGTCGCGGTGGGTCCAGAGCCTACCTGAAATCATTGGGTGCAAGGCGGGAATACACCCTGGAGGGGGCGCCAGTCCTTCACAGGGCAACATAGACACACACATTCACTCACACACTCACACCTACGGACACTTTTGAGTCGCCAATTCACCTACTAACGTGTGTTTTTGGACTGTGGGAGGAAACCCACGCAGATACAGGGAGAACACACCACACTCCTCACAGACAGTCACCCGGAGGAAACCCACGCAGACACAGGGAGAACACACCACACTCCTCACAGACAGTCACCCGGAGGAAACCCATGCAGACACAGGGAGAACACACCACACTCCTCACAGACAGTCACCCGGAGGAAACCCACGCAGACACAGGGAGAACCCACCACACTCCTCACAGACAGTCACCCGGAGTAAACCCACACAGACACAGGGAGAACACACCACACTCCTCACAGACAGTCACCCGGAGCGACAATCGAACCCACAACCTCCAGGCCCCTGGAGCTGTGTGACTGCGACACCTACCTGCTGCGCCACCGTGTCGCCCAATTACAAATTCACAATATACTAATTCACTAATTCACAGCGCCGCCTTCATCACGTCTGTACAACGAGCAGAGATGTGGGGAAGGGTAAAAGCACCTACATGGAATTTCAGTGCTTTAAATATAAATTAAATGCTCTTTGCTCATCTTTTAAAATTTATGCTTGTCTCGTTTTCACTACACGCGACTACAGACAGTTCAGTTCTGTTTAAGCATTCTCTTAGTCCGTCATCACCTCCACATTGTCGGCTCCATTTACAAAATGTGAAAAGCTCCCAAACGACTGTGAAAAGAATATTGGTTTTGCTCTGAGCGTATAGATAGAGAAATGAAGTGAAACCTTCTTATGAGCCTTTTATATGAGGATCACACAACTGCAAGTCTGTGTTTTTCCACTTGTCATAAGAATCATGACATTAGAAGCTGCACAATCTGCTGAATTAAAGCAATGAAGAGAGTTGTTTGGTTTATGCATGAACCATCATTCTCCATCATTCCACGATTATGCAGCCAGGCACTCACTAAAGTTGTTTTCATTCCTCTTTTTGGGTGAAAATAAAATGATAAACTTCAACCTTCAGAGATGGGACCAATCCCAGTGCAGTACAGAAGCTGACACCAAGAAAACATCCTGAAATCAAATCTGAACACTAGTTTATAAAGCATAATTGAGTACAATGTAGCTTAGGCATTAGAGTTTTCTCAGTAATGTACCATTCATCCATCCATTATCTGTAACCCTTATCCAGTTCAGGGTCGCAGTGGGTCCAGAGCCTACCTGGAATCATTGGGTGCAAGGCGGGAATACACACTGGAGGGTGCGCCAGTCCTTCACAGGGCGACACACACTCACACATTCACACCTACAGACACTTTTGAGTCACCAATCCACCTACCAACGTGTGTTTTTGGACTGTGGGAGGAAACCGGAGCACCCGGAGGAAACCCACACAGACACAGGGAGAACACACCACACTCCTCACAGACAGTCACCCGGAGGAAACCCACACGGACACAGAGAGAACACACCACACTCCTCACAGACAGTCACCCGGAGGAAACCCACACAGACACAGGGAGAACACACCACACTCCTCACAGACAGTCACCCGGAGGAAACCCACGCAGACACAGGGAGAACACACCACACTCCTCACAGAGAGTCACCCGCAGGAAACCCATGCAGACACAGGGAGAACACACCACACTCCTCACAGACAGTCACCCGGAGCCAAGACGGGGAGAACGGTGCTGTGTTGTTTCATCCTTGTGGTATTTTGACCAAAGTACAGGGTGGGATATTTATATTGGATACACCTTAATAAAATAGGAATGATTGGTGATATTAACTTCCTGTTTGTGGCACATTGGTATATTCAAGATGGGTGGTGACCATGGTGGCCATTTTGAAGTCGGCCATTTTGGATCCAACTTTTGTTTTTTCAATGGGAAGAGGGTCATGTGACACATCAAACTCATTGGGAATTTCACAAGAAAAACAGTGGTGTGGTTGGTTTTAACGTAAATTTATTCGTTCATGAGTTATTTACAATTTTCCAACCACTTATAAAATGTGTTCAAAGTGCTGCCCATTGTGTTGGATTGTCAATGCAACCCTCTTCTCCCACTCTTCACACACTGATAGCAACACCGCAGGAGAAATGCTAGCACAGGCTTCCAGTTATTAAAGACCCCAGGGAACTGTATTAACTTGTGGGGGGAAAAAAGGTTTAATATGTCTTCATTAATCACATACCATTCTGTCATGGCCACTGTCTTTATTAAACTTGATTTACTGTTGCAGACCTTGCTAAGCCAAACCAGGTCTCCTATCACTCAACTGTTGACCAGCTATAGTGAAGAGTTTACACATTTCCTCCTTGAAGTGCTTTTTCAGTATCTCACCTTTTCAAGCTGCGGCTCACGTTGAATGAAAGATCACATGAATGTGCTCGATTCTGTGTAAAAAACCTAATAGTTGCCCTTGAGTGGCTAGAATAGCTCTGTATTGACAAGGACTGTGCATCTAAGGGCACAGCAATGTGCTTGTACAATAGCAAGTTAATCAGGAGCCCTAACCTGTGAGTCTGGGAGCTTCTTTCAGTTCACAGGTGAATGTGTACTTCAGCAGAACCAAGCAAGAGATCCTCACCCTCATCTCGGAGGGAAGTAACAACACGTGTTCAGCAGTGATACTATACCAGTTCAGCTGTGAGCTACCATACCAGTTAAGACTGGACCAAAAGGTAGGCACAGGACAGATGAGAGCAGCCTGAACCCACGCTGAGTGTGAGGAGATATTGTCTCTCTTTCGTGGTCTAAAATAACATTCATAGTTTGAATAAATCTGTATTGTAAAAACTACATTTGCCTATGATTCCCTTGATATATTCAAGTACTTATGCAATATTTATATAACTACATTTTGTATTAAAATTAATACACTTAGTTATTATGATAAAAAAAACGCAAACTCTTAAACAGTAAATGGTTAAAACTCACTTTCAGTACTATTCAGTACTTTTATATATAGATCCATCAGAATAATTTGCCACAGGATTTAAGCCCCCTTGTGTGTGTGTGTGTGTGCGTGTATGTATGTGTATGCGTGTGTGTGTGTGTGTGTGTGCGTAAGTGTATGTGTGTGTGTGTGTGTGCGTATGTGTATGTGTGTGTGTGTGTATGTGTGCGTGTGTGTATGTGTATGTGTTTGTGTGTGTGTGTGTTTGTGTATGTGTGTGTATTTGTGTATGTGTGTGTATGTGTGTGTGTGTGTGTGTGTGTATGTGTGTGTGTGATGATGTACAGTACCTGTGACACATCACCAAGAGAAACCATTATGTATACTTACCTGTACTTACTCACCTGCATACGGGTCATGTGAGAGGGAAAAGAGTACTATCTCTTGATGCTGAGTTTTACTTACCTGGTTGAATCCATTCTCCACAGAGGGAAGGGGGACTCTGCTAGACCGTAGCGAGAGGAGCATAACCTAAGGGCATAATAAGACTCAATTGATTTAGTTGTCTTTATCCTTTTTGTCTCTGCTTATAGAGAATTTTGTTTTGTTAATTTTTTTGTTCACAAGGAGCGCGCGTGTATATATATTGTAAATAGTAATTTAAAGTCTGGTGTGTAAATAAAGGTGGAAGGGAACCAAAAATCGAACCTCTCGGTGTCATTTCAAGTCGACCTTATAACATCTCAGGCCTCTCGCCCGACTCTACCCATAGAGAACACCTCCCACCATTTCACTTTGCGATGGTGTAGGGGTGAGCTTTATCACAGTGTGTTTATGTGTGTATGTGCGTGTGTGTATGTGTGCGTGTGTGTGTGTGTGTGTGTTTGTGTATGTGTGTGTATTTGCGTGTGTATGTGTGTAAATATGTGTGTGTGTGTGTGTGTGTGTGTATGTGTGTGTTTATGTGTGTATGTGCGTGTGTGTATGTGTGCGTGTGTGTGTGTATGTGTGCGTGTGTGTGTGTATGTGTGTGCGTGCGTATGTGTGTGTGTGTGTGTATGTGTGCGTGTGTGTGTGTATGTGTGTGCGTGCGTATGTGTGTGTGTGTGTGTTTATGTGTGTATGTGTGTGTGTTTATGTGTGTGTATGCGTGTGTGTGTTTGTGTGTGTATGTGCGTGTGTGTATGTGTGCGTGTGTGTATGTGTGTATGTGTGCGTGTGTGTGTGTATGTGTGTGCGTGCGTATGTGTGTGTGTGTGTGTTTATGTGTGTATGTGTGTGTGTTTATGTGTGTGTGTGCGTGTGTGTATGCGTGTGTGTATGTGTGTGTATGTGTGCGTGTGTGTGTGTATGTGTGCGTGTGTATGTGTGCGTGTGCGTGTGTGTGTGTGTATGTGTGCGTGTGCATGTGTGTGTGTGTGTATGTGTGCGTGTGCGTGTTTATGTGTGTATATGTGTGTGTGTGTGCACTATGCAATTTATAAAATGTCTGCAATCAGATTTCAAACCACTATATGAAGTATAAATGTTATAAAATATAAATGTAATACGCTAGTTACAAAAAATGAAAAGATAAACATGAATTCAGATTATTTTTCGAAGGCATTCATCACTAGGACACATAAGAATACTCCGTGCCAAAAGAAAATGTTACCGTCGTGTGCCCCTGTGCAATTCAAACATTTGAAAATGTAAACTAATGAACAGCCACTGAACAGTTAAATGACTTTTCTGTACAAAGTGTACTACGTTTTAATAAAACATGTAATTTAATGTATGAAAACCATTCTTCACTTGGCCGATGTCTTCGTTGACGTTGATGGACAGCTGAGCTGTGTATGTTTAGTCTGTAACCTTGAGCCTCATTTTCCATGTTATTTCAGTGCTATGTGTCTTTCGCAGTGGACCTGGTGGATTCAGCACAATTACTTACATACCACCTCTCACACACACACACACACACATTATCCTCACCCCACTCAAAGAGAAAATATCAGGGTACCACCGAGAAGCAGAGAGACGAGGGAGAGAAATGGAGCAGGGGTGTAGAGAGCAAGAAAGAGAGAGACACGGAGGGATGGAGATGTAGGAGAGACGTTAATTAACCCCCGCCCCTCCAATTCTGACTAGCTCAGCCTGTTCCCCTGATCAATCGGCTTTAATCCACACCTGAGCCCTCTGTGCCTCTCTCTCTCTCTCTCTCTCTCTCTCACACACACACACACCACACACAGAACACTAAAATCAAATGCAAATGTTTGGGTGCCACTGGCCACACTACATGTATGTTTTTGTATTATTCTCTACCTACAAGAGTATGTAATGACATTTCACACACATATTGATACATACGACAGAAAGCATTTAATATAGCTCCACAGTCCAAATACAAAACACTGGAGGTAGATGTCTGCCCCTCTCCTGAGACCGGAGGCTTACATGGGTTGCCAGGTTGAAGACACAACCTACACAAATGAATGCTAGACTGTATAATAGTCAGCTAATTGTAATCACATTCATTAATGTAAGTGAATACAGAGCCAAACGTGTAGTTCCTTTCATATATTTCTGTCAAGCTGGTTGTCAGCCTGGAAGTAAATATCCGTGGCCCGTCTGCTGCCAGATTGTTGCTGATAGCAGTTCACGTTAGCGTGTTCTAACATGCCGATTTTAGCCTGAACTCGTCTGTATCACTTTATCAGTCTCAAAATATTACTGCCTTGATGTGAACGCAAGTATTTGAATGTTGAAATGACTTAAAATATTCCACCTTGTGGCTGAAGCTCAGAGCTTATCCGTTCAAGAAAATTAGCCACCACATCATCGGGCTCGTAGTCCTGCTTGGCTCAGGCTTTCAACTACATAGCCAGTGTTTACTCGTCTGTGGAGCTTTTTAGAAGGGTATCAAAGGTTCTTAGGTCAGGTAGAATCTAACATAATCTCTGTTCTCTTGCTGACTTGCACGGCTGCCGCACGCTGTGTTTGTCTGTTATTGTTAGTGTTTGGCTGGTAACCTGGAGTGTGGAAATGGTATTAAGATCACAAGCCAAATCATAGAGTTATGCTCCTGAACATAATGCTCAAAGCAGAACACACTACTGTAGCACCGCTGGCAGAGAAGCCAGTGATTTAACTCGGAATGTTTCCTTAATCTCTAATGACACATCCTGGTCATTTTATGATTTAGCGC
>NC_089808.1:3410546-3433046 GCF_029633855.1 Hoplias malabaricus
GTCACGATGAGTGTCTTTAAGTATAAATCCCATTTAAAAAGGAACACACCCTGGGCAGGCTGCCAGTCCTTCACAGGGCATTGCACAAACACGCAGTCACTCACACCTGTGGACAACTTCACACAGCCAGTCCACCTACCGACAAGTGTTTTTGAAACCTGAGCACCGGGGAAAACCCGTGCAGACACAGGAAGAACACACCAAACTCTTCACAGACAGTCACCCGGAGGAAACCCACGCAGACACAGGGAGAACACACCACACTCCTCACAGACAGTCACCCAGAGGAAACCCACGCAGACACAGGGAGAACACACCACACTCCTCACAGACAGTCACCTAGAGGAAACCCACGCAGACACAGGGAGAACACACCACACTCCTCACAGACAGTCACTTGGAGGAAACCCACGCAGACACAGGGAGAACACACCACGCTCCTCACAGACAGTCACCCGGAGGAAACCCACGCAGACACAAGGAGAACACACCACACTCCTCACAGACAGTCACCCGGAGGAAACCCACGCAGACACAAGGAGAACACACCACACTCCTCACACACAGTCACCCGGAGGAAACCCACGCAGACACAGGGAGAACACACCACACTCCTCACAGACAGTCACCCAGAGGAAACCCACGCAGACACAGGGAGAACACACCACACTCCTCACAGACAGTCACCCGGAGGAAACCCACGCAGACACAGGGAGAACACACCACACTCCTCACAGACAGTCACCCAGAGGAAACCCACGCAGACACAGGGAGAACACAGCACACTCCTCACAGACAGTGCCCTGAGGTGATTGATTCCAAGACCCCAAGACTTTAGCATCACTGTGCCTGTTTAACAACATCAAGACAATTTGAATTTACTTCTTTAACGTGAACTTAATTTAGCTTTATTTCTACAAGAATTAATGTATTACACAATACAGTTATTTCCAAAGTAAGAAAACAAAAAGGCAAATTATGTCGATGCAATGTTTTTTTAAACTGAAGCGAATGAAGATGTGCATCTTCGTAATCACACTCAGCGTAATCGCTCTCAACGAACCTACACCAGTCAAGAAGCAGCAGCTTCCATTACACAGTGCTGTATTTTAGATTGCTACATGTCTGTCTCCATGTCTTTCAGCACAGACTCAATTCAATTCACTTCCTATATTGGCACTGTACAAGTACGGCAAAATTGACTCAAGGCCAAAAGTGTCTGCAACCACTCCACTCACCACTCAGCGGAAATATGACCACGCTGAACTGCTGCTTCGCTAATACACTCTGTTCTGACAGGCTGACAAAATGTGATAGTGTGAATAAATATGAATATACGGTGTTAGCGTATGTGCTGTTTGTAGCAGTGTGTTTAGCGTTTGATTATGTGTATATTCACTCACCATTCTTTTTATTACAAAGCTACACTGCACTTCCATTCACTGGCTCCTTCACTGGACTCACATTAATTGCTATTATGCATGGACCCACTCATCAGTGGTGAGCTTGTGGCCTCAGGACCTCGAGATATTGATCAAATATTACTTGGCTGGTATAGGAGTATCGACACACCAGTGATTTAAACACACAGTGATGTAAAAGTGAATCAGGCCCTGAGATGTGTTACTGGACATGTTTAAGCCTAAATTGGTCCAACAGTGGGGGCACGGTGGCGCAGCAGGTTAGTGTCGCAGTCACACAGCTCCAGGGACCTGGAGGTTGTGGGTTCGATTCCCGCTCCGGGTGACTGTCTGTGAGGAGTGTGGTGTGTTCTCCCTGTGTCTGCGTGGGTTTCCTCCGGGTGACTGTCTGTGAGGAGTGTGGTGTGTTCTCTCTGTGTCTGCGTGGGTTTCCTCCGGGTGACTGTCTGTGAGGAGTGTGGTGTGTTCTCCCTGTGTCTGCGTGGGTTTCCTCCGGGTGCTACGGTTTCCTCCCACAGTCCAAAAAAAAAAACACACGCTGCAGGTGGATTGGCGACTCGAAAGTGTCCGTAGGTGTGAGTGTGTGAGTGTGTGTTGCCCTGTGAAGGACTGGCGCCCCCTCCAGGGTGTTTTCCTGCCTTGCGCCCGATGATTCCAGGTAGGCTCTGGACCCACCGCGACCCTAAATTGGATAAGCGGTTACAGACGATGGATGGATGGTCCAACAATGCACCCAGTATTGGGCTTACACTGGTCAGAAACTGCTATAATGTGGTTTCTGATAAAGTTAAACCAACACATTCACACTCAGAGTATCACACTTTTATTCTAGTGTTGGGCATTATTTGTTGTTGTTTGTTTGTTTGTTTTTAGATTAAATAGCTTATTTAATCTCATAATTTCCATTCCGTGGTCCGATTTGGACATTGGCAGTGGTTAATAAGGTCTTGAGTTCAGGTCGTGATGTCCTAACCAATGGCAGAGCTCATATGGCTGTTTTTCTACTGAGCGTTTTAGTCATTTTTTCCCCCTAACAAAAATTTTAATGTAATGAGCGCAATATTACATTTTCTTATTTTTACATTTTAATTAGAATTATGTTTAACAAAAAAAAGAACAATGTGTGCATATTTTGCTGAAATTATTATGATATAATCAGTTTTAATTATTGTCTTTTCATTTGTTACCCGCCTACTGAATAGCAATTTCCTCTGCCATAGGGCTCTGGGATTCTTGGGTATTGTACTCTTATTGGATGTTTGTTATTCCGAGGCAGTAGAAAATGCTCAGGCTAATCAGCGCTCCGGCCCCGTCTTCTAAAAGTATTACTGTGTTAACAGCACTTTTACCACAGGGACAGGTTTGAAATGAGACCAAGAAGAAAATGTGCTGTTTAGAAATATAATGAATGAGCAGAGCACCGCCCAGACAACTTTACAGTTGCTGGACTCTGTCCAGGAAAAAGCAAGCCCAGACGTCTCACAAAAATACACAGGTAGACTTTAGACTGCTGCTGAGCTACTGGTGTCTACGCTATGAATAATCGCAATGTTATAGTTTATGCCATGATCACTTCAGTCACGTTTGAAAGTGAATGGGAGCTTGTGAGCATTGTGAGTGTTTCAGGCCATGCCACACTGTGTTAGCCAGTGTGCTAACTATAATGCTAACTATAACTAGGGATGCTAACTATGCTAACTATAACTAGGGATACTTCCTGTTGTATGTTTAGATTGAAAAAAATAATTCCATATATAATATAATACGCAGTTTTCCACAAGTTTAATGCTGTCCTCTGACGTCTTAATGAAATGCTTTGTTCAAAATACCAGTCGGAATCAAAAAAAGCACGCTCACATTTTTTTACCCTGTCCAAACAGCCCCTTCACGCGGACACGGGGAGAACACACCACACTCCTCACAGACAGTCACCCGGAGGAAACCCACGCAGACACAGGGAGAACACACCACACTCCTCACAGACAGTCACCCGGAGGAAACCCACGCAGACACAGGGAGAACACACCACACTCCTCACAGACAGTCACCCGGAGGAAACCCACGCAGACACAGAGAGAACACACCACACTCCTCACAGACAGTCACCCAGAGGAAACCCACGCAGACACAGGGAGAACACACCACACTCCTCACAGAGGGAATCGAACCCACAACCTCCAGGCCCCTGAAGCTGTGTGACTGCGACACCTACCTGCTGCACCACCGTGCCGCCCTCTTTCTAATCAGTCCTCCTTTTTTTTCCATATTAATAGATACTCTTTTCTACAAACACCATTCATTTTGCTGCTTTAAAATGGGTCTTTTTCCTCTCACATGAACTCAGGTTCAGCACTTTGATGTACTCAGATGTATATCCATGTAAGATGAAGCACAAGATGATAAGATGATCCCTTTTCTTCAGAGTTAGTCGGTTCACAAACAACTGACTCGGTTGTTGGTGGGTGTTCCAGGTCCCCAATTTAAAATGCTAATTATGTAAAACACAAAATTCCTTGAATATTGTAGCACTTCTTATGAAACCGGATCGGCTTCTTCTCTATCCAATCCCTCCTGTTTCATACAAAGCAGACCTGAATGGTTTAGATTACTCAATGGAGACAGCTGTTTCAGAACGGTGCACTGTTGACATGTTTAGGCACTAGGCCGTCAGACACCTTCTGTACTGAAGTAGAAGCAATCTTCTGTTCTCTAGACTATGAATGATTTTGAAGTTTTATTGATGCCACCACCAGTGCAGTCATGTTAATAAGCCTGAAACTGCTGGGGAATTTGTGAGCATTTGTGAGGGTTACCAGTGTTTTATCTGCCTTCAGCCTAATGGGAGGATCAGATGGTGTTTTAATGCTGCTTTGCTGTTACATGACTTGTCTTGAGCTGGTCTTGGCCAGTGTTGTGTGTTGTTATTTTTTTTGTGTGTGTGTGTGTAGGCAGCACAGTTGCTCTCTTTCCGCTGGGTCAAAGAAACAACAGTGGGAATCTGCAGCCAAAACGAAGACGAGACTCGAGCCACAATGGAGCAGAAAACGGTCAGCGCTGAGGTCAGGGTCTTCCCACTCAGCCAGTGAAAAATTACCCAGCTTTAGATCCATTTTGGAAAGACTCACACAATGGAACACAATGGCATACACAATTATAGATTCAAGTACTTTCTCCTTCAAGCCTGTTTTTATGCTTCCATTCTCTTGCATTCTCTCCATACCTTTCATTGTCTGACTTTCATTATCGTACACACTCTACCTCTCTCCCTTTCTCGTGTGAGAACACACCTCACTCCTCACAGACAGTCACCCGGAGGAAACCCACGCAGACACAGGGAGAACACACCTCACTCCTCACAGACAGTCACCCGGAGGAAACCCACGCAGACACAGGGAGAACACACCTTACTCCTCACAGACAGTCACCTGGAGGAAACCCACACAGACACAGGGAGAACACACCCCACTCCTCACAGACAGTCACCCGGAGGAAACCCACACAGACACAGGGAGAACACACCTTACTCCTCACAGACAGTCACCTGGAGGAAACCCACACAGACACAGGGAGAACACACCACACTCCTCACAGACAGTCACCTGGAGGAAACCCACACAGACACAGGGAGAACACACCACACTCCTCACAGACAGTCACCCGGAGGAAACCCACACAGACACAGGGAGAACACACCACACTCCTCACAGACAGTCACCCAGAGCGGGAATCGAACCCACAACCTCCAGGCCCTGGTGCCGCCCTCTTTCTAATCAGTCCTCCTTTTTTTTTCCATATTAATAGATACTCTTTTCTACGAACACCGTTCCTTTTGCTGCTTCGCTGCTACCTCTCTCCCTTTCTCGTTTTGCTTGTCCCGGTGTGTTTATGGGAAATGTATTTTTATATATATTGTTTCTACATGCTGAAGAATGTAGAGTGGAGTAGGAAAAATGTGGGATTACGCCGACTGGGGAAAATGGGGATAAATCGGTGTGGAACAAAATAGTGGGTATTGAAATTTAAATGTGTCATGGGTCTATTTAAACCACTTTAAAACGACGTAGAAAAACTGCATTTTCATAAGACATTATAGGATCCACATAGTAATCATGGTTAAGCCATAGTAACTTAACTGGATTATTGCTGTGATACTGTTTTATTGGAATCTGTAGTGCTTCTGCACTGTTGGTTTCCATTAAGAAAAAATGTTTTTCTCTTTTTGCGCATTACATCCTAAATTTCTTTCTCTCTCTCTAGTGCCTGGAGATTTGTACGGTAATATCATCTCAAATTGAGCACTAACGTTTTGCACTAAACCGAAATGGCAAAAAAAAAAAACAACGGTAAAAACCAAGCCACTGTTTTTCATTCAGAAATATTACAGCTGTATCACAACATGCCACCTTTACCTTTACATTCTAAAATACTAATATATATATATACTATAAAATACTAGGTCATATAGAGAGAGAGAAAGTGTGTGAGAAAGTGAGAGAGAGAATGAGAGAGATGTAGCGAGAAAAAGAGGGAGATGAAGGGGTGAAAGGAGAGGTAAAGTAGTGTAAGTGGGGGTTCGCCTCCTCTCCTCCTCCCTCGTTATCTCTATTAACACCTGCTGGGCTAACGAGGCCACCTCATGGTTGCCACGGCAACAGCTTGTCACATAATACCCTCTACTACACACCTACCCAAACTAACACCACACCTCCTCCCCACTCTCTCTCTCACACACACAAGCCCTGTTTGTCTCCCTCAGGTAATGAAAATAGAGGGAAGGGAGATAGAAAAGGAAGGACAAGGGTACACACACACACACACACACACACACACAGAGAGAGAGCATGCCATTTAGTCTTTACTTTATCTTTCTGAATCTGCAGCCAGCTTGACCAGATAAAGGGTTTGTATGTGAGTGTGTGTGTATGTTCTTGCGTGGTGTGTAAGTAAAGTGAAGCTGTCTAAACTGATCAATTGAGAACACCATCAATGTTCAGGCCCCCACCGCCCCATCCCCAATTTCCTAACTCTAAATCACTTTACTATAAAGTTACAGACACGGCGATATATCTTTTTTTAGAGGAATGAGCTGTTTGGGATTTGGTGTGTGTGTGTGTGTGTGTGGGGTGTTGATCACCTGTCCAGTCTCAGTTGTAGTTGCTGTGTGCAGTAGGGCTGGGTTCAGATATTGCTGCCACAGAGTGATCTGTAATTGTCTTTTGTTGTTGTGTGTCCATGCCTTAAAGTCGGAGAGAGGGAGAGTGAATTAATGATAGAAAGAAAACGCCGGAGGCTGAAGAGTGCAATGTTCGACCCTTTTGTTTTATTGCGTGTGTGTGTTTGTGCATTCGTGAGTGAGGATGAAATCACGGGGTAGAACTTCAGGGAATTAACTGGGCTATTTTAATTTCATCTCAATTCATTTCTGTGCAAGGGACGTTATTGGCAGGGCCATGTTTAATTACTGTGTTTCCACAGCAAGCTAAAAATGACAGTTAATGCATGCAGTCATGGCTGGAGCTAATAACTGGTCCCAGTTGAAGTAAAATGTGTATTCATCAAAGTTTTGTTTATATATATATATATAGCGAGAGAGAGAGAGAGAGAGAGTATAAATATAATGTTACTTAATTATACATTGATTTCTGGTGTGTTAGCAGTGCTGATTTAGCAGTTGTGCTGCTTTTAAAACTTTAAATGTTTTTAGTAATAGACCAAAATGAAACCAAAATATACAAATAGAGCCTAAAAGTTCAGGAACATTTCAATAATATCCCTGCTTTGGGTGGATATTTGCTGGTGGTGTCTGTCGCTAACAGTCAGATAGCTAACGTAGCTAATTGCTATGATGTTAAATATCTTGTAGCTGTACTTCACATGCAGCTTGCCTCTGTTACACTGACTGAAAATAAAAGCCTGGACTCCAGTGTCCATTTAGTTCTGAACAATATGGCATCACTGGTTTACTTCGAAATTTGCTGGACAGCTATGGTAAGGATTGCACAAATGCTAGTTTAGCCGTAGCATTAGCTTACAGATTGGTGGCTAGGTTAGATGGGGTTGTCTTAGAGATTCCTACTGGATGTTCTCATAGTAATGCAAGCTGGGAATTGTAATGAGGGATCACTGAGGAATGAAAATAAGTTCTGTTATTATTAGTTATTATTAGTTATTATTCTTCCATTCTAAGTTACCTGCTGTGGTACAGAATACTACACAATAATATCGTATTCTATAGTTTAGGGACAGAAGGATTCATTTTGTAAGTTTTTGACCCTGATACTTTAGAACTGTGACGCATTTTAAATGTGTTACACTTTTTAGCACAACTGCACAGAGCAGTATAAAGACCCTGTGTGTGTGTGTGTGTGTGTGTACAGCACACGAGTAGAAGTGGGGCTTCTTTACAGATGGACTGATACCAGCACACAGCAGGCCTGCTTAATTATTAATGAGGCAAATCCATAATATGAATATTTCATATGGACCGTTTGTGTGGCAGCATACTCTAAAACGGTCATACTGGGATATGAGTGTGTGGGAATGCTACGACAGTGTGTGTGAATGCTGGAGGTTTATGGGTGGTAGGTATGGGACGCCTGTGCAAATGTATGCATATACATTATGTTGTGGATTCGTATGAGGTATGGAAAGGTGTGTGTGTGTGCTTGTGTGTGTGATGGAGAGAGCACTGTATGTCAGACCTAGATTACACACACTTCATGCTCTCTCTCCCACGCCGACGCCACAAATAAACTGTCAAAAAGTTACTGAGAGGGAAAAGAGAGAGAGAGAGAGAGAGAGAGAGAGAGAGAGAGAGAGAGAGAGAGAGAGAGAGAGAGGCATAAGCAAGTGACAGAAACAACAAACAGAGGAAAATAAGATTGAATGAGGGACCATGAGAGCCACGCTCTTTGTGTGTGTGTGTGTGTGTGTGTGTGTGTGTGTGTGTGTGTGTGTGTGTGTGTGAGAGAGAGAGTGTGTATGTGTCAGTGCTCAGTGAGATGTGCAGGTGTTTTGGCAGTGATGGCAATTCCCACGACATTTTCCAATATCCATGTGGCTGTGAACCCCACAACACACACACACACACACACACACACACACACACACACACACTACAAAGCAGGACCACTACTGACCCAGAGAGAAAATGAAAGAAAAAAAGTTGTAAAGAGCCTATATGTGCAGCGAGTATGTGATGGAGGGAGCGACTAAGAGAGGGGTGGAGTGAAAGGATACAGTTAACAGACACTGAGAGCAGGAAGTAGAAAGGCCTGGAGGTTGTGGGTTCGATTCCTGCTCCGGGTGACTGTCTGTGAGGAGTGTGGTGTGTTCTCTCTGTGTCTGCGTGGGTTTCCTCCGGGTGACTGTCTGTGAGGAGTGTGGTGTGTTCTCTCTGTGTCTGCGTGGGTTTCCTCCGGGTGGCTGTCTGTGAGGAGTGTGGTGTGTTCTCCCTGTGTCTGCGTGGGTTTCCTCCGGGTGACTGTCTGTGAGGAGTGTGGTGTGTTCTCCCTGTGTCTGCGTGGGTTTCCTCCGGGTGACTGTCTGTGAGGAGTGTGGTGTGTTCTCCCTGTGTCTGCGTGGGTTTCCTCCGGGTGACTGTCTGTGAGGAGTGTGGTGTGTTCTCCCTGTGTCTGCGTGGGTTTCCTCCGGGTGACTGTCTGTGAGGAGTGTGGTGTGTTCTCCCTGTGTCTGCGTGGGTTTCCTCCGGGTGACTGTCTGTGAGGAGTGTGGTGTGTTCTCCCTGTGTCTGCGTGGGTTTCCTCCGGGTGACTGTCTGTGAGGAGTGTGGTGTGTTCTCTCTGTGTCTGCGTGGGTTTCCTCCGGGTGACTGTCTGTGAGGAGTGTGGTGTGTTCTCCCTGTGTCTGCGTGGGTTTCCTCCGGGTGACTGTCTGTGAGGAGTGTGGTGTGTTCTCCCTGTGTCTGCGTGGGTTTCCTCATTGCGACCCTGAACTGGATAAGGGTTACAGATAATGAATGAATGAATGAATGAATGAATGAATGAATAAAGTTTTAAGCATAGATCTAAATACATTAATGCTATTAAAGCTTCTAATGGTTTGAGGAATTAAAGTACCACGTTGAACCTTGGGTAAACTTTGGGTAGAAGGAATATTAACAGGAAACAACCGATTGAAAACCAGAGTATATTTTAATGGGACAGTAGTCAGCGATCATCAGAGTGGGCCCCCAGCAGCGCTCTTGTTTTACTGGGGTTTCCAATCCTGCTTGGACATTACTTATGGGTTGCCAAAAAGCAATTATAGAGCATAACAGCAAATGGAGAATCAGCTGAGAGAGGTGGGTGGGGAAACGAGGGGTTAGAGAGAGGTCACGGGTTGAAGTGAAGCATTGTAAGTCAGAGGAAACAGGAGTCATATGCATATTTTATCGCTGGAATGTAATGCTTATGTAATTTTCAATATATTGAAATGTGCCTCCCCTTGTGAATGATTTATGGTAAACATGGCGCTCATATGAGAAATAACTTTCAAGGCTGAATTATTCATTGAGCAAAGTCAGAATTCAGCTGTGGGATGTGTACAGATCTGACATACGCAGGTGCTATTGCGCATTAAAACGGCTCATTTTTATCACGTTGGCCTTATATTGGGCTAATCGCTTGTTGCTTGTAAACATGCTTTTTTTCCACGTGTTTTTTTTTTCCCAGAGCCTTAGCACCTGCGCTCTGTGGCTCCAGATGTGCGATGGCTGTACATTTACGTGAGGAGGAAACTGATGCTGCTGACGTTTCCCCGGCAGCCAATTGGCAGCCGGCGTCAGACAACTGCCCGCAGTGGAAAGCAGGCTGCATTTCAGAGGTGCTGTTTAATTTCAATCTGAATTTAAATGATCAACCTCATTATGATTTCCATTATTTAATCAATTATTCATGAGGCAGGCAAACGAGGTGCCTCTGCAAACACTTCAGCGGACACCAACTTCAGTTTCGCTCCGTTTTGTATCTCTCCCTCTCTCTCTCTATTGCAGCCTCATTCTCTTTTATTGTCTTTCCATCTTTTTTCATCCTCTTCCTTTCTCATTTTGCAGCATCTTCTCTCCATAGTGAGCCTTGACACGAGCCTCAGGAGTGCACTTCCTGCAGCTTTCATCAAAATCTTCCCCACTAAATTCAATCATGAGAGAGAGAGAGAGAGAGAGAGAGAGAAAGACACCGTGTGTGAGAAAGAGATGACAAAGAGAGAGGCATATGAAACAAAGAGCGAGGGATGGAGGGAAAGCAGAAGGAGGAGATGGAGGGGTGGCAGATGGAGGGATATGAGAGCTTTTTTGGGGGGGGGGCTCCGGGGAGAGAAATAGAGGGAAAGTGCTGCTGCAGTAACTGGAGTATCTCTGATCAATAATGTGTTGACAGTATGAGCGAAATGGACAAATGGGCCAACAAAAGACAGAGATTGCTCTTTGGACATACCTCAGGTTTTTCCCAGCCAAGCCACCAGCTTCCACAGGAAGAAATTATGTTTAAATAATAAAAAAAAAACCCTTTCTCTCTTGTTCTCTCTCTCCCCGTCCTCAGGAAGATAAATAAAGAGACGTAATGAGAAAAGTTGCGACCCGTGAGGGGGGGGGGAAAAGCACCATTGTGTGTGTGTATTAGCAGAGCCACAAATTACAGACGCTAAGAGCACCTCCACACTCCCTCGCTCCTCACCCTCCGCTAAGATAAATAGCGTCCTGAAAAAGGATAGAGGGTGGAGGGAAAAAAAAAAGAAATCAAGACAAGGATATTGAAAAAGAAACAAATGACCTTCTCTTGTTTTCATTACATTTGGGCCCCTGTTTCTTTGCTCCAGCTCCATTGCTAATGGTTATTTGCCTTGGTGGAAAAGGGTAGTGCATTCTCATCGAGGGGAAAGAATACAACCCACCACTTGAGAGCAAAGAGAGCAAGAGAGAGGGAGAGAGAGAGAAGAGGAAGAGAAAAAAACAGGGGAGAGGAGAAAATATTTCATTTAGTTCCATTTTCATCCCTGGTGACATGGATCCCCTTCTTCTTCTGACTGTAATAAAAGGAGAGAGATGGAGAGGGAAGGGTTGAAGGGAGAGTGAGAGAGAAAGTGTAGAGAGAATGAGAGAGGGAGCGAGAGAGAATTGCCTGTCAATATTTGCTCCCTTCGGCTCCTCGGATAGAAGCTGAAACATTACCGCGGCGGCTCTCCCCTGTAAACCAATTGGATCACGCCGGGGTTTGTTTGGGTGAGCAAGGACTCGAGGGGTAACTGGGGGAAATAACGAGAGATGACGAGGAACGACTGGGGAGATGAATAGATGGGTAAGGAGTACAGCTCAAGAGGGAAAGAGGGATGAAGGAACAGATGGACAGAAAGAGAGAACACAAAAGAAAAACTTGTTAATGCATCAAAAAAAAGCAGCTTAGAATGAAATCAATTTAGTGTAAGTGCAGCACTCTAATGATTAGAGCGTAAAAAAGGAAATTAATTTAACATTAATTCAGTCCCTTCATACATTTGCTGATTTATTGTAGATTTTCCGCAGTGATAAAGACTCTCACGGAGTGTGTTGTATGATTGGCAGAATAAGGTTGTAGCCAGAATGATAGGCTTAAGAATTTGGATCTGAATGTGATGCTGAAATATGGCTATTGTTTGGATTCACTTTTAATTGTAGTTTTTTTTTCCTACAAAGATACGAACAGCTCTACCTTCAGCAGACATTCAGAGAAAAAGTCAAATACACTGCATTTTCCATTAACCTCAATCACGTTTCTTCCCTTGGTTTTCACGCCTGAGTTCGAAGACTAGCGTAGGAAACTTATCCATCAATTGGCATCATCAACAGCAGTATTTTGCTTATGTGACCCCTGTCCCTGAATGTTTAATCTACAAAAATGGACAAAGTACATTGCTAAAAGCAGCAGCAGCCATGCACATGGTCTAAAGAAGTGAACAAATGTTTAATAGGCGGAAAACTACTCAGTTATGGGATCTTCAGGGGTTGGACGATGAATTGGAGCAGCCTGGTGGACAATCTTCATTAACTCCACACTGCACCAGTAAGACCATGTGCATCCAATGGTTCAAACACTGTGTCCTGAAGGCGGTGCCGTGTATCAGGACGACAACGCACCAATACACACAGCGAGACTGGTGAAAGACTGGTTTGATAAACATGAAAGTGAAGTTGAACATCTCCCATGGCCTGCACAGTCACCAGATCTAAATATTATTGAGACACTTTGGGGTGTTTTGGAGGAGCGAGTCAGGAAACGTTTTCCTCCACCAGCATCACGTAGAGACCTGGCCACTATCCTGCAAGAAGAATGGCTTCAAATCCCTCTGACCACTGTGCAGGACTTGTGTATGTCATTCCCAAGACCAACTGACGCTGTATCGGCCACAAAAGGAGGCCCTACACCACACTAATACATTACTGTGGTCTAAAACCAGGTGTTTCACTTTCATTGTCCAACCCTTGTATGTATGAAATAGAGAGAGAACTGTGCAAATGTTTTAGGCACCAGAAATGATTAGATTTAAAAAACTATTTATCTGAGCAGTAAGTGTTTATTCTCTAAAAAAACAAAACATACAACTAACGCCCAACATTAAAATAAAACCAATTAACTTTATTCCAGTGAGTGTGATATTCTCTGTGTGTGAATGTGTTTAACTTTGTCCAAATCTCTCCTCGTGGAGTCTGTATTATTTGAGGTGATCATCCAGTGCCTAGTTTTAGTGGTGAATAAATAATGATTGTAAATAATGTGCTGTGGATTTAACAAATTCATCCAAATCAAAGAGAATCTGATCAAAACATTGTTCTTCAAACTCACTCTCACCTACTGCTTTATAGAAAAACATGATCTTATACCTCTGATTGGTTTTATATTATTATTTGTCTGTGTTTACTGTGATTATATATAACTTTACACCAGCCCCACACTCACTGAGAAAGCATTAGTTTAATCTAGGGTGACCAGACGTCCTCTTTTACCCGGACATTAGACTTAAAAAAAACGTCCAAGCGGAATTTCACAAACGTCCGGCATTTTGTTTTTCTAGCGCTTACATAGAACTTCGAGAAGCGCTTCGTTCACAAACTAGTCCTGCCCTCTCCTACTCCGATTGGTTCACTTGAGTGAGAAGGGGGCGTGGTGAAGTAGCCTAAACTCTTCTGATTGGACGGTCTGACTGTAGCGCTACCGTTATTGGTCGATAACCTTCTCTGTAAACATTTAATTGGTCTGTCTGCACGTCAGTAGTCCTTGTTTACCTCAGGCAAAGCTCATGTACCCACCCTCATCTCGAGCAGCTATGCCGAAACGTAAATGTAAGTTAATGAATTAAAAAAGAAATTCCCTAGTTTTGTGTAGAAAATAAAGGTGTAAAGACCCTAAAAGCACACACAGGTGCCCCCTAGTGGTCACCCTAGTTTAAATATATATTATACATCAAGAGGATTTGACTTAATAAAAGTAACATCAATTGCAGTAAACTATGTGGTACTAAGATGTAATAAAGCTACTAACGGAAGAGGAAATGTAAGGTATATTTAAATATAAACTGACATTTAATGTAATAAAAAATAACAATAATGCATATACCTTAAATTGAAATGACAAAACAATAAATTGAATGAAGATGTCCAAATGTTGTCCAAAAAAAGTGTTGAAAACTCACCCTTGATAACGGTACATCAAAGAGACGTCTACGTGAATGATTATTTGTAGACTGAAGTTATTTAGAATGTCTAACTGCTAATTGATGTGCAGTCTCTTTCGTTTTGCATTAGCGACATTAGCCTAAAATGTGTAGAGTTTTTGCGTGAACCTTAAACGTAGGCTTCACATTTCAAACATTTTTTGGCGTATTGACTAAACTGAGGGCCAGGGTGACTGTTCGTAAATTACACTTATTTGTCCCACCACCACTTTAATAATATCATTACAGTTTCCTATAATGTGAATAAGGACTCAGGTGGGTGGGGCCATGACCTTGTCTCCCACCTCCTTAAGCTATCGCTCATGCTGAATGGAGGCGGCTCCTTGCTGCGTCTTGCTGTCTATCAGCCGGGGTTTGGAGGGTCAGAGGTAACCGTGGCTCCCCATCTGGCCAGGATGGGGACATCACAGGGGGCTGATAGGGGTGAGGGACCAGCTACGCCCCCTTCTTCCTTCTCACATCCAGAACATTAAAGAGAGACCTCTGTCCCAGCATGAAACTGAGGTGGGTGTGTGTGTATGTGGGGTGTTTGTTGAAAATGTTATGTTTGTCAAGACAGGGCATTAGAGGAAGACAGATGGAAGCCTCCCCAGTCTCTCTCTCTCTCTCTCTCTCTCTCTCTCTCTCTGACACACACACACACACACGTCTACTCCACCCTTTATTATTGCTGACCATTCCCTGCTCCATAACCTACACGTTTTACTTACCCTCAGCTTGAAGATAGCAAGGTCATGACTTTTGTAACCCAATGCTTTACCAGAATGGACAAGCATATTGAAAGAGTAGGCATCAGAGACACAGGGAGAGAGAGACTTCCAGCTACTACTCATGTGTAGTTACTAGCAAAACTACATTAACCATAATTCATTCATTAACTGCAACCCCTTATCCAATTCAGGGTCGCGGTGGGTCCAGAGCCTACCTGGAATCATTGGGTGCAAGGCGGGAATACACCCTGGAGGGGGCGCCAGTCCTTCACAGGGCAACACACACTCACACACACACACATTCACTCACTCAATCACACCTACGGACACTTTTGAGTCGCCAATCCACCTACCAAAGTGTTTTTGAACTGTGGCAGGAAACCGGAGCACCCGGAGGAAACCCACGCAGACACAGAGAGAACACACCACACCCCTCACAGACAGTCACCCGTAGGAAACCCACACAGACACAGGGAGAACACACCACACTCCTCACAGACAGTCACGCGGAGGAAACCCACACAGACACAGGGAGAACACACCACACTCCTCACAGACAGTCACCCGGAGGAAACCCATGCTGACACAGGGAGAACACACCACACTCCTCACAGACAGTCACCCGGAGGAAACCCACGCAGACACAGGGAGAACACACCACACTCCTCACAGACAGTCACCCGGAGGAAACCCACGCAGACACAGGGAGAACACACCACACTCCTAACAGACAGTCACCCGGAGGAAACCCACACAGACACAGGGAGAACACACCACACTCCTCACAGACAGTCACCCGGAGGAAACCCATGCTGACACAGGGAGAACACACCACACTCCTCACAGACAGTCACTCGGAGGAAACCCACGCAGACACAGGGAGAACACACCACACTCCTCACAGACAGTCACCCGGAGGAAACCCACGCAGACACAGGGAGAACACACCACACTCCTCACAGACAGTCACCCGGAGGAAACCCACACAGACACAGGGAGAACACACCACACTCCTCACAGACCGTCACCCGGAGGAAACCCATGCTGACACAGGGAGAACACACCAAACTCCTCACAGACAATCACCCGGAGGAAACCCACGCAGACACAGAGAGAACACACCACACTCCTCACAGACAGTCACCCGGAGTGGGAATCGAACCCACAACCTCCAGGTCCCTGGAGCTGTGTGACTGCCACACCTACCTGCTGCGCCACCCTGCAGCCCCACATTAACCATAATGCCTAGTTAAATAAAGCCATTTATTTTTAATTTGCATAGTGTTCAATACCCTTTAAATGCACAAAATCTTACAGTCCCCGGACAGTGTGGTTGTGTACACTCCATTATTTAAAAAATTAAAAAACACTCCATTCAGTGGTTTATAACGCAGGAGGTGGAGTGTAGTAAACATAGAGATTAAGGTAATAACCCCACGTCTTTCTGTTTTGTCAGTCCTGGTGTTTCCTCGTGTCCCGTTCCGTCAGTCATGTCACTCTCCTACATGCTCCGTCAGTCTGGGGAATCCTCTGGCTGAGCAGGAGTGTAATGTGTTGTGGTGAATCTGATACAGAGCAGACACAGCGCATGTTCACCCGGGAGGATGAATGTCGAATGCCACCTGTGTTGATGGATTGCAGCGATACAGTCTACATTAATTAATACTGCAGCCTTCCTACCCGCTATGTACTCATGATACAAGCACTTCAGTCTGCCATAGGAAGTAATGGGAGTTGCCATTCTTAGTGTGCTGTCTGAGGTGTGTGTGTTCACAGATCACAGTGACTGCAGTGTTAGCTCCCCCTCAGATCAAAGCAGCAGCAGTGGCTCATTGCGTCAGCTTGTGTCATTCAATCAAACCCTCCACCCCCACCCACACACACACACAGTCTCAGTCTCTCTTTCTCTCTCTCTCTCTCTCTCTCTCTCTCTCTCTCTTTCTCTCTACCTAAAGAATGCCATTCAGATTCACTTGTATCAAACATGTTCGTAGCAGAGTCCATTGAATCATTTGGCTGCATTCCTAGGGGGTAAGGTAGGGTAGAAGGGGGTGATTCTTATTTAGTCGGCTTAGCTTAACACTAGACAACACCAGGACAGAGGGAGCCCTGGACACAACCACACAGACCATGTACATCTGTGCGTGAAGGGAAGAAGTGGGTACACGGTAATGTGGCTTCTACCCGAAACCACGCATCACTCAGAAAAGACATCTTTTTTTTAATCAGAAAATTCTATATAAATAATTTTTCTGTGTGGACCACATTCACCCTGAGCGTTTATTACAGTGTGTTACAGCTCCACGTCAGGACCCTTCTTTTAGTAATTCTGCAGGATATTTTTTTTCCCCATCATAGAAGTTGGTTGAATTTTCTCCTCCTCATGCTCCTTGTAATTAAAAACTCATTGAGTGATGATGAGATCTGGGCTCTGGGGGCGGTTCATTGTTCCGAGAACAGCAGATTCTTTCTTGTCTGTTTCCTTTTTAAACAGGGCCATGAGCTTAATTTGTCTTTGAAGAGTGGAAGGATGGACTGAAGCAGATGTGGGTTTATTTCAGGTCTGAAACAAGATTGGAGTTTGATTTTCACTTATCACTTTATCTTTCAATGATAAAATTTGAAGTAATGCAAAGTAATGATGACGATTTATCGGTTTTCCGTGGTTTTTTCGATTAATAAAAATATGTATCACGTCACTGCAGGGATTCCAGAAAAATCTGTGCAGCAAAGCGACTGACTGGTCCTGATCCTAGTCACGCAAATAGTGATTAGTATTCTCCTCCAAGCGTATAGATGTATTTGGCCTGCAGGGGCCTTACAGCAGGGCATTTGGTTAAAAACTGGAATTGGAAATAAACGCACTGTTCATTTTATTAGGTGCACTTACCATAGAGGAGCACTTTCCACAGTTACACACGGTTGTCCGTGTGCTTCTCTGCATTCCCCTTTAACCCTGGTCAGCACCTCCTAAGAGCAGGGAGTATCCAGGTGGTACATTGCTCTGAGCGCTGCAGTGACACTTACGTGGCACTGGGGAGTTGGTGTGTGTGTCGCTCTGGTACGAGTCAATCAGATACAGCAGTGCTGCTGGAATTGGAATAGTCCACAAAACCAAAACCATCCAGCCAACAGTTTCCAGTCCACTGGACCAACACAATACACGCAGCAACCGATCGAGCTACTAGAAATAGTGGTTTCTAAAAGAGTGGACAGTGAGTCCTCACATTGTTAAAAACTCTAGCCACACTGCTGTGTCTGATCCTCTCATACCAGCACAGTGCTCCAGCATGTCAGTGTGAGAATGATCCACTGCCTAAATAATACCTGCTCTCTGGGGGTCTTAAAAGGGGTTAACAAAGTATGCAGTGAAACAGATGGTTCCTGTATGGTCAGTGGAGCTGAGAGAATAGACAATGAGTGAAGACAACGTGTAACTAATGCAGTGTCCAGTTTGTACGTGAGGTACAAATAAATAATAATAGTTTTGAACTATTTAAAGTTGGTTTGGTTAAAAAAAGATAGTAGAGAAATACAGTACACATCCAGCTCTCCTTATTAGACCTGCCTCCCACATCCTCGATTCTGCTCTTTTTTATCCTTCATACCTGTGAGTGTGTGTTTGTGTTGTTTCAATGGCCACAGCAGAAGCTCTCCGCAGCCGTGGATAATGACGGCCCCAGCGTAATTAGCCTGCAGTAAACAATTAACACAGGAGAGTCATTCTAATGCAAATCAGCCAACCTCACGATAACCAGGCACAATACAGTCCAAATACATTCACGCTTAATGTGATCACCCTGCAGGTTAGTGTGTGTGTGTGTGTGTGTGTGTTTCTATGTGTGCTTTTATTTTTTAATTGTTGTTTGCCAGCTTCATTGACGTGTCTGAAAATATACGTCAATAATGCAGTTATTAGAAGCGCAGACAAATGAAGAACAGGCATTTGAGTGTGCGAATAGTGTGTTTCCCCGCTCTCTATCTGACCGCCACAGTTGTTTGTGGACCTTAAGCCAAAGCTCAATCATTCCATACTCCATCTGTAATCACGCCACCATTTACCTCCGTCCTCTCCTCCACCTCCATCCATCACGCTGCGCACTCTTCCACGGTTCTCCTTTTCTCCCACTCCCTGACTTTCAATTACAGCAAATAAATATCTTTAATTTGGTTTCTGGATGAAATTTGAAAAGACGTGGCGTGATTGTTATAAATGGAACCATTTCGCTTCCCGGAAAGGAGACATCCACTTCCATTATGTGTTTGATTCCACAGAGCGCCATAATGTTTCCATTCTGCGGGTCACTTAAACACATCTCTCTTTGAAAGAGCTCCCCCCCTCTCGCTGCGTACGGGGAACATTTGGCAGCAACATCGATGAGCATTGTTTCATCGGGCCTTACTTTCTGCATTATGCAACAGAGAGACGCTTTTGAAGTCATGAGTGCAAATGCTGATGAAAGGAAGGTTTAATCATTTAATAGTGCCACTTGTTTCCTTGATCGAGTTCAGATAGTACAATTTTCTTACAGAAATCTCTCTCTCTCTCTCTGTTTCTCTCCCCCTCTCTCTCTCTCTCACTGTCAACGTCTTTTTAGTTGGAATAATTGTGGCGATAGTGAACAGTCTGCAATTAATTATGTAGCAGCTGAAAATTGAGGTGAAAAAGAAATAGAGATGAGAAGAGCGAGGGAGAGAGGACCAGATGAGAGGAGCAAACGAGAAACAAGGCCTTCGCCAAAAAAAAAAGCCACAAAGATGAAATGGTGGAGAACGAGAGAGAGAGAGAGGGAGAGGGAGGGAGAGAGAAAGTGCAATAAACAGAATGAGAGATGAATTAGTAAAAGTGAAAATTGTTCAGGGCAGCGGCACAAAGAGATGTTGGTTGGCAAAGCTGTGGAGATGTTGATTCATCTGTGAACATAATGCCATGATAATGAATTGTCGTAATTCTGCAAATGGGCCTGGTGCTGCTTGCTCATGCTCAACCCCCACACACTCTGGAGCACACGCTCAAGGGGGTTACACTACACACACACACACCACTATTCAAAGGTTCAAGAGGTAATGCTTTCAAATTTACTCTCATATTTAACCTTCATCTCCACTTAGTTTTTCTCATGCCACGTTTCCTCCTTTTGTTTCTCTGTAGACCTTTTGTATTTATATGTTTTGTTTGCGGCTTGGTAAAAGCACGTCCTTCTGCTAGCGAAAAAAAAAGATCAGAGCGCACTAACACAGACCGAGCAAGAGTCAGTGCTGAGAGATAACATTTTTGGGTCAAATTCAATTTACCCCAGATGGAGGTGACTAAGCCAAGACTTGATTAGTGTTCAGATTAGTCTTTTTTTTAGCTAAATGCTGGAGCTAAGAGACTAACATAGCTAACAAACCATAGACGTCAAGAGTCAGCTAAATGCTTTCCATACATTCACCTCAAAAACTTCTGTCAGCGGTCAAACCACACCCAGGGCTTCAGGACAATCATGCAGACTTGATTGATGGTTGAAAGCTATAAAAGTGAACAAAACCTTCAGTGGTTTCCAAAGTTTCTTCAGTGTTTTTTTTTTATAAGAATCTGCAATTTTGTAAATTATCTAGTAACTGTTGGAAGCAAAAAACGTGTGTGTGTGTCTGCTGGGGGCTCTCATAAACAAAGGAGGGCAGTGCAGAGAATGTTTGGGAGCCACTGGTGTAACTGAACACAGCAGGCAGCCATTTTATTTTTCTAATTTCAGCATAACCCCTGTTATGTAAGATGGCTGCCCACTGCATTCAGATACACTACAACTTTTTTTTAAGTATATAACTTCCACCGTGCAGCAGGTACGTGTCGCAGTCACACAGCTCCAGGTGCCTGGAGGTTGTGGGTTCGATTCCCGCTCCGGGTGACTGTCTGTGAGGAGTGTGGTGTGTTCTCCCTGTGTCTGCGTGGGTTTCCTCCGGGTGACTGTCTGTGAGGAGTGTGGGGTGTTCTGCCTGTGTCTGTGTGGGTTTCCTCCGGGTGACTGTTTGTGAGGAGTGTGGGGTGTTCTCCCTGTGTCTGTGTGGGTTTCCTCCGGGTGACTGTGAGGAGTGTGGGGTGTTCTCCCTGTGTCTGCGTGGGTTTCCTCCGGGTAACTGTCTGTGAGGAGTGTGGTGTGTTCTCCCTGTGTCTGCGTGGGTTTCCTCCGGGTGACTGTCTGTGAGGAGTGTGGTGTGTTCTCCCTGTGTCTGCGTGGGTTTCCTCCGGGTGACTGTCTGTGAGGAGTTCGTGTGTTCTCCCTGTGTCTGCGCGGGTTTCCTCAGGGTGACTGTCTATGAGGAGTGTGGTGTGTTCTCCCTGTGTCTGCGCGGGTTTCCTCCGGGTGACTGTCTGTGAGGAGTGTGGTGTGTTCTCCCTGTGTCTGCGCGGGTTTCCTCCGGGTGACTGTCTGTGAGGAGTGTGGTGTGTTCTCCCTGTGTCTGCGTGGGTTTCCTCCAGGTGACTGTCTGTGAGGAGTGTGGTGTGTTCTCCCTGTGTCTGCGTGGGTTTTCTCCAGGTGCTCCGGTTTCCTCCCACAGTCCAAAAACACACGTTGGTAGGTGGATTGGCGACGCAAAAAGTGTCCGTAGGTGTGAGTGTGTGAGTGAATGTGTGAGTGTGTGTCTGTGTTGCCCTGTGAAGGACTGGCGCCCCCTCCAGGGTGTATTCCTGCCTCGCACCCAATGATTCCAGGTAGGCTCTGGACCCACCGTGACCCTGAATTGGATAAGGGTTACAGATAATGAATGAATGAATGAATGAATAACTGATGGTCCTCCACAGGCCATTGACTCCCTTTGTTATAGATAGAGGATGTTAATGAAAAGTTTGTTGAGAAGGTTTTAATTGAAAATATTTCTGATTTTTACTGTTAGAGACAAAGTTCTTGGCTGATCAGCTACATAAACGGAAAATTGTTTAAACTTGATTTTTGTCTGAATCATTCCTTACTACAGAGATAAAGAGATTACAACAGCAGTATTTTTATTTTATTTTTTATTTTTTGCCCTTTTGTTAAGTGTACAATTAGCGAGTATTCAAGTGCTTATTGCACTGTAAAACACAGAACAGGGCAGAAGTTGAATTGAAGTGCTTCTGAGGCTGAATAGATATAAAATATTGCTTTTGTTCATCCGGCCTATTTATTATATTTTTCATTGTTTTATTCAAAGTACACAATTGGGCTAAATAAAAACAGTTAAATCATTTGTCCCCACACAGTGTTTTAGTCTGCTGGATGGGGCTTTAGTCTGCTGGGTTTTTTTGTTTTTGTTTTTTTGTAGAGAGATGGGTTTTTATTCTGAAATAGAGGACAGAGAAAGACAACCAGCTGGATGCCAGAAAAAAATTAGAGTCATTCTTCCATCCTCTACCTGTTTCTCATGTCCACATTCTCTGCACGGTTATGGCTTTTATAAAATGGAAAAAATAAAAAAAAAATGTACTAATGGCCATTTTTGTAGACAGCAGTAAGCCACACAAAGTGGGAAACGTAACAATGTGTAGCAAAGGTTTGATGATTCATGCATGAATTAAGACTATATTGTATAACGTTAGGGCGGCACGGTGGTGCAGCAGGTAGGTGTCGCAGTCACACAGCTCCAGGGGTCTGGAGGTTGTGGGTTCGATTCCTGCTCCGGGTGACTGTCTGTGAGGAGTG
>NC_089808.1:3438046-3440546 GCF_029633855.1 Hoplias malabaricus
TGTTAATAATTGATCCAAGTAGGCAAAAGCTGTCCGCCACTACTTCTACATCAATGGTAAAGTTGGGGATTTTTCTGCTTGTCATAACCTTAGTTTTCTTCCAACTGAGCTGAAAACCCTTCTTTGTCACTCAGTTTTATTCCTTTTAAGTGCTTTCTTGACTTTGTTCTGAATGGCAAGTCATCTTGAATGACACAGATGTTGCAGCCTTCAAAGTTGAATCTTTGGTCATCTTCCTCCAGACCATCCATACACTATATGACCCAATGATTGTAGTCACACCTCCTAATCAGTGGCGATTGCTCTAAGACTGCAAGAGAAGCTCAGCTTCCCCTAAAATGTAAAGAAATAAGTGATCAAATATATACTGTTGTGTGTACGTGTCACTGAATAAATATGCACTACAACGCGCTCAACTTTTGGTCAGAATCAGCTTCTTATCACTGGTAAAGACATGGCTTTCCTCTCAATCATTCCCGCAGCTTCACGGTGCTTTAAACAGTGAGGACGCTGAGCGTCCACAGAGTTCAATAGCGAAGCAGCGAGACGAGTCATTGGATAAATGCTGGGCTTTGTCCCGCCCATCGGACGCTCAGCGTCTCTGGGGGTCTATGGGGCAGTGGGCTGGCTTCGGCTGGCCCGGACGCTCAGCTTCTGCATGATGATTGGATGATCTGTCAGAGGCTGAATCCCTTTTTGATTGACAGCGAAATGAGCGAATCAGCGATCCTTTGGTGTAAAGATCCGTGGGAGCATTACATTTTCATTCTGTTCCGAGTTGAACCTGAGACTTTCTTAAACCTCTTAGCGGCATTTTCTTTGTTAAAAACGACTAGCGACAAATCGAGCTTCTATTTCTGGTGGAGTTTTTTGTAGCTGCTTGTGTTTGGAGGCTGACTTCTATCACTCTTTCTGACTTCTATCACAGTTTCTGTCCAGCGGGTGCTGCTGAGCCCCTCCACCGTCACAAAGCACTCACAGGCAGACACACTTCACATGGGCCAAGGCCGTTTAAGCAGCCTAGCTCTGCTGGCCATTGAGAGGACACTAGTCAAGTCCCTGGAAAAGACGCCTTGTTGGTACGACAGGGTACAGATCATTTTCTTAAAAAGGAACGGAGGGTAGAATTTACGTATAAATAAACCCACACATTTTATGATGTAGGCCGAAATTGAGCTTCCCCTCTTTAAAAGACCAGCATCCGCCACTGCTCCTAATGTAGTGCAAAGTGCTTGTATAAGGTTGGCATAAAGCCCCACCACACAGGGTTGTGATATAATGGAACTACAGGGGTTGGACAATGAAAGTGAAACACCTGGTTTTAGACCACAGTAATGTATTAGTGTGGTGTAGGGCCTCCTTTTGCGGCCGATACAGCGTCAGTTGGTCTTGGGAATGACATACACAAGTCCTGCACAGTGGTCAGAGGGATTTGAAGCCATTCTTCTTGCAGGATAGTGACCAGGTCTCTACGTGATGCTGGTGGAGGAAAACGTTTCCTGACTCGCTCCTCCAAAACACCCCAAAGTGGCTCAATAATATTTAGATCTGGTGACTGGGCAGGCCATGGGAGATGTTCAACTTCACTTTCATGTTCATCAAACCAGTCTTTCACCAGTCTCGCTGTGTGTATTGGTGCGTTGTCGTCCTGATACACGGCACCGCCTTCAGGACACAGTGTTTGAACCATTGGATGCACATGGTCTTACTGGTGCAGTGTGGAGTTAATGAAGATTGTCCACCAGGCTGCTCCAATTTAGCCCTGACACCTCCCACACTACAACGACAGGGGTTTCACTTAGGTTGTGTATTGTGACAGACATGTCATCAATAACAATGAGAAAAGTGTTTATTAAAAGCTTTAAATGCATTACATGTCACAAAACGAGAGTGGGAATACAGCAGAGTAAAACCAAAGAGAGTGAACCAACTCATCTTCCCTTACTCAGAGTTATTTTACAAAATCGTTGTGTACTGGGAATTCTTTTTTTTTTTTTACGTTTATTACACGCTGATGTTAAGTGACACAGACTCAAAGTGTGACATCACAGTTTAAATGTAACTCATGCTGTTTACTGAGCTTTAGAGGCTTTGAAAATGTAGAATCTTAGAGATGACAGGTTGATCTCCAGTTTACCTTGAGTCTCTACGTTTATAAATCACTTATATTGCACAGTTTTTTATATTGTATGTGCTAAGAGTTTATTTCATGCTTCTTACGGATATACGTCTGTTTACCTCAAGGTTATTTTTACCTACGTTCTTTATTAAGTGTTTATATTGAAGTGAGGTCATTCCTTTATGCAGATTTGTTTTATTATTGTAGTTGTGTGCAGTTTTCTCTGTTGTGCCTCGATTAATACGGTGGTTAAACTGTTCACTTCAGAGGATTAAATTCAGCGTTTTTTCAGGTTATTTATTAAATATCATATATAACATTCATTCATTCATTCATTATCTGTAACCCTTATCCAGTTCAGGGTTACGGTGGGTCCACACA